>NC_090655.1:73728857-73949729 GCF_040937935.1 Hyperolius riggenbachi
GGAGTTAGGCAAGTTAGGTTCACTCAAATGCATAGCATGGGTGCACAGTAATAGAGGTGCATGATCAGGTAGGACACAAAAGGAGTGAGGACCCTGCCCAAAGGCTTACAATCTAGAGGGAGAGGTAGGGACACGAGAGGTAGGGGACCAGAGTTCGGCTGGGTTTAGAGCAATTGTGAGGGGTGGTAGGCAAGAGTGAAAAGGTGAGTTTTGAGGGCCTTCTTGAAGGTGTTGAAGGAGGGGGCTGCCCTAATGGGTGGAGGTAGGGAGTTCCATAGTGTCGGAGCGGCTCTTGAGAAGTCTTGGAGGCGTGCATGGGACTGGGTGATGCGGGGGACGGTCAGGCGAAGTTCATTGGAGGAGCGGAGTGAGCGGCTTGGTGTGTATCTCTGAGTAAGATCAGAAATGTAGGTTGGACAGGTTTTGTGGATGGATTTGTAGGTCAGACACAATATCTTGAATCTGATTCTGGACTGGATAGGAAGCCAGTGGAGGGATTCACGGAGGGGAGTCGCCCTGGTGGAGCGATGTGAGGAGTGGATAATTCTGGCAGCCGCATTCATGATGGACTGCAGTGGGGCTATTCTGGTCTTAGGGAGTCCAGACAGAAGGGCATTGCAGTAGTCGAGGCGGGAAATTATGAGGGCATGGATGAGGAGTTTGGTGGTGGCAGGGGTCAGGAAAGGGCGAATCTTACAGATGTTACGAAGGTGGAAGTTGCAGGACTTTGTGAGGTTTTGGATGTGGGGAGTGAAGGAGAGTGCGGAGTCCAGGGTGACACCCAGACAGCGGGCTTGAGAGGTAGGGTGAATAGTAGTGTGGTTAACAGTGACCTGCACATCTGGGAGGTCCAGGGATGACCGGGGTGGGAAGATCATAAATTCCGTTTTGTCTAGATTTAGTTTTAGGAACCTAGCGGACATCCAGGAGGAGATGGCAGATAGGCAGGAGGAGACCTTGTCCATGGTAGTGGTGGATATGTCAGGGGTGTGGAGATAGATTTGGGTGTCATCTTCATACAGATGATAGTTAAAACCCATGGAGGAGATAACCTCAATCACGGATTAGACTATTCGGCCGTGATTGAAAAAAATCCGGAAATTCCGTGATTAATTTCCGGGTTTGAAACGGACTGACGAATTTGATTTTTTCCCGTGAATGAGGCAATCACGGAAATTCACGGCCGTGATCACGGAAAAGCGTTTAAGCTATTATTAAAGCCCCCATACATGCTACAATTCCCTAATTTGCATGAAAGGAGTGCGACCACAAACCTTCAGAGGGTCCAGGGCAGCAGTGGTGGTCTGGAAGAAAACTTAAAGAAAACCCGAGGTGGGTTCTAGGAATCCAATTAGCACACAGAGGCTGGGTCTGCATATAATAGCCTCTGTTGCTATACTGTTTCCCCCAGTCTCCCCCCTGCGCTCTGCTTGGCCCCATAAATCAAACACCTTGCTAGCGACACGCAGCATGTCACCAGCAGGCTGTTTACCTCTGAAGTGACACTCTCGCTGCTCCCCCTCCTCCTTTATATTGCTGCTCCCCGCCTGCGTCCCTCCCCTCCAATCAGCAGGGAGAGAAGGGACGCAGGCGGGGAGCAGAGACATAGAGGAGGCGGAGGAGGGGCGAGAGTGTCACTTCAGAGGTAAACAGCCTGCTGGTGACATGCTGCGTGTCGCTAACGTTTGATTTATGGGAGACAGCAGAGCGCAGGAGGGAGACTGGGGGAAACAGTATAGCAACAGAGGCTGGGCATCATATGCAGACCCAGCTTCTAATTGGTGTGCTAATTGGATTCTTACAACCCACCTCGGGTTCTCTTTAAGAAGCCTCAGGAGGATCCAGAGGCTTCCCTCTATCAATGTGACTCCCACCTTCCCCACTAAAGTCACAGGTTTGCTTTAACCACAGGAATAGTTAGTAAGTAGGGATGAACATAAAAGTGTCAATATGTGGAAACTGTCACATTGCCTTTAGGCTAGGTTCGCACTTAAGCCGGACTCTGAACTACTAGTGGGAGAGGCAGTGGCGAATCTGCAAGGGTGCACCCCCAAGATATCACCATCTTCATAAACATGGCACTGGCAGGGCCGGCCCTAGACTTTTTGACTCCTGAGGAAAATTTTAAAAAAATTATTGCTGCCGCCCCAGCGTGCGCTCCACTGACGTCACTTCCTGCAACGCCGCCCACTTACAACACAGTGGGCGGCGTTGCAGGAAGTGACGTCAGTGGAGCGCACGCTGGTTCGAGGAAGTGGTGAGTCCTCCCCGCCCGTGCCTCTTACGAGTAGCGGCTGCTTCTGATCTATTTAAGGCTGGAGGGGAGCGCAGATCGGGGGACCCAGTCCCAGACGAGGGAGGGGGGGGGTCCGACCCCCCCTCCCCGCCGCTAGGCCCAATACCCCCGTCTTGCCCGCTACCCCTCCAGCTCGGCGGCCGGCTCCCCGCACCCACCGACGGGCGGATACCGCCCCTAGAAATGTGCCGCCTGAGGCAAAAGTTTCACCCCGCCTCATGAGCGGGCCGGCCCTGGGCACTGGCCCCTGTTATCATGGCACTGGCGCCACTCTCCTCAGCCCACTCACCCTCCCTTTCTCACCTTTCAGACCTGCAGATCAGTAACGCCAGACTTAAGATGAGAAAGTGATGTCACTCATCGCTTCCTGCATTTGAAGCCATTTGCACAGTTGCTGTGCGCCATTTGAGTCCCATGCTGATCTGCAGGTGTGATTGTTGCCACGCTAATCTGGAGTTCTGAAGAGTAGTGGACAGCATGTGTGGGGGACAGGGAAAGGGGGACACACTCTGCTGCCTGTCAGGTGAGCTAGCTACCTTTACTGGGGGCACTTTTCCACCTTTACTGAGGGGCACCTTTTCAACTATACTGGGGGGCACATTTTCACCTACACCGGGGGCACATTTCCTCATATACTAGGGGCACCATTCTACCTACACTGGGGGTACCTTTCCACCTACACTGGGGCACCTTTCCACCTATACCGAGGACACCTTTCTACCTATATTGGGGACACATTTCTATCTATATTGAGGGCACCTTTCTACCTATATTGGGGTACCTTTCTACCTAAACTGGGGGCACCTTTTTACCTATACAGGGGGAACCTTTCTACCTAACTGGGGGCACCTTTTTACCTATACAGGGGGAACCTTTCTACCTATACAGGGGGAACCTTTCTACCTATACAGGGGATGCCTTACTACCAATACCAGGGACACCATTCTACCGATACAGGAGGCACCTTTCTACTTATTCCGGGGCACCTTACTGCCGATATGGGGGACCCCTTTACTACCTATACCGGGGCACTTTACTACAGATACCGCGGACACCTTACTGCCTATAATGAGGGCACCTTACTCCTGATACCGGTGGCTCCTTACTACCTATACCGGTGGCCCTTTGCTACCTATGCCAGGAGAAACCTTGCTGTCTATACTGGGGGCACCTTACTACCTATATATAAGGAACTCCTGGATATTAGTTTATTCTTGAGGCATCTGGCTATTTTTGAGGCAGCTGACTACTTAATTATTTTATCTGGAGGTACGTGACTACTTGATTCTTTTATCTGTATGCATGTGGCCAATTCTTTTAGGACTTATTCACACTATGAGCGTTTGCATATCTTTTTTAGGTGCTGGTTATTTTAAAAAACGCTCTAAAAGCGCTTGTGCAATGATTCCCTATGAGAGTGTTCACATATGAGCGGTTCGATTGCAATCCGCTTTCAAAAGGGCTGCCTGTAACATTTTCTGAGCGCTTTGGTTCAATGGAAGGTATAGGGAAATCCCAAACGCTTGAAAAAGCACTTTGTGTAGCGATTTCTCCAGCGCTTCTATGAATAAATACATTGGCCTCAATTCACGGAGCTTTATCAAACACTTTATCAAACGTTTGATAATTTTCCTCATGGGTTAAATCTAATTTTGAATTCACTAAAGTGTTATAGATTTATTGATCATTTCATCGATAAAACATTTGATAGATCTATAACACCTTAGTGAATTCAAAATTAGATTTTACCCATGAGGTAAATTATCAAACGTTTGATAAAGTGTTTGATAAAGCTCCGTGAATTGAGGCCATTGTATTTATTCATTTACAGGTGAAAGAGTTCACTTCCTGACTGAAGTCAGGAAGTGAAAAAACAAATCGCTCTGCAAAAGCGCTTAGAAAAGCGTAGGGAAAAGGGAGGGAGGGGGGGATTTCACGATCTGTTCCTTCTGGTGACATTTGTAAACAGTTTACATGGACTTCCTCTGTCCACCAGCAGATGTCCCCTCTCTCTTCAAGAACATTTTACAGTCATCATGAAGTTCTCTCTGCCCACCAGCAGAGGTCTCTGCATTCAAGAACTGTGTCTCTGCAGCCTTGGAAGCTGTCACGTGACCATCCAGCACAGTATATAGGTCCAGCTCCAGCAGTTCACCTTTGCTAGTTCATTGGTGCTGATAGCGCTACAGCCTGTGCTTATTGCTCCTTGATACCAGTAACCTGTTTACCTGATTCCTGATTGCTTGATTTCTTGGTGTATGACATTTGCATTGCCTGACCATTCTCTTGCTTATCGTTTCTATTGTTTGACTTCTTGGTATATGATCTCTGCTTGTATGACTATCCACTTGCCTACTTAATTGTGTCCTGTGCCTGATTATATATATTAGTTAGATATTAGTTTAGACCGGGTCCGGGGTTTGCTGTGTGCACACTGTGTGTATGTGTATCATTGTTGCTCTCACGGCCTCGTGATCACAGGTAACCCGTGATCACGAGATGTTTTTCCTGATCATGAGTTCGGATTCAGAATTCGTGATTGCCTCTCGATCACGGATTCAGTTCCGAATGCACTCGTGATCGTGGTCCACATCCGGCTCGTAATCATGGATTTAGCTGTGATCACAGGCCGTGATTATTACCTAAACATCAGCCGAATTTAGCGGTTAATAGCAAAGCCTCCCTACATGCTATAAATACAAGATTTGCAGGATATTCTTTTCAAAAAGACCTTATAGTTTTTGAGAAAATATATTTTACAGTTTCAAAGGAAAATAGTATACATTTAAATGCGGTAAATGACAGTTAATGTATTTACATGTATACCTTTTGCCTTTGAAACTTTAAAATCGATTTTCTCAAAAGAAGAGGTCTTTTTAAAAAAAAAAATTTTTCCTCTTCTTCCCACTGTTCTTCTTAACATATCTGGCAAATTTGGTGTTTCTGGCATGTAAGGGGGCTTTGCTATTAAAGGACCAACATCGCAAAAAATGTAGACAGTTAAAATCTGACAGAACCGACAGGTTTTGAGCCAGTCCATCTCCTCATGGGGGATTTTCAGGGATTTCTTTGTTTTCAACAGCATTTTCTGAACTGCAGTTGCAAAGTCCGTCTGACAAAATTGCAAGTGAATAGGGAGACTGGCTGGTATCTTGGCAGTTAAACTGCTATTCAGGAAATGCTGTTGAAAACAAAGAAAACACTGAGAATACCTCATGAGGAGATGATCTGGCCCAAAACCTGTCGGTTCTGTCAGATTTTAACTGCCTACTTTTTTCGTGATAGAGGCCCTTTAACTACTAAAGTTGGCGGGTTTTGGGGGTTTTAAATCACAAATACTTTTTTCATTTGAAACTTTAAAATCAATTTTCTCAAAAACTAAAAGTTCTTTTTGATTTTTTTACTTTATAACAGCGGTGATCACGGATTCTACATGTAATCACGGCTAAAATCCAAGTCGAATTCGGAGCTCCGATTCAAATCCGGATCACGGCGTATCCAGATTTCGATTCTGCCGTGGCCGCATTTACTCAAATTTGTGATTGGGGGTATCCAAGCATCACTGATGTGTGTGTGTGTATATGGATATGTATATATATATATATATATATATATATATATATATATATATATATATATATATATATATATATACATACATACACACACCGTATTTTCCGCTCTGAAATATGATACGCGAAGGTTCAGAGTGCAAAAACCAGGGAAAAAAAATACTAAACCTGGTTTGTTCATGTTTCAGGAGCGTCTTGTACATGTTCTCCCCAAATCATGTCCTACTGTGTCCCCCCTCATGTGTCCTCCATGTCCCCCCTCATGTGTCCACTATATCTCTACCATGTATCCTCTTCTGACTCAGTGTGTCTGCTGCCCCCCCCCCCCCCACACACACACACACACACATACACATGGGGGATAATTATCAAATCTGATGGTCAATTGGCCGCCAAGTCTACAGATGTATGGCCACCTTTACTATTGCACAAAGGTTAAGTTTCAATCTGAAGTCATATTTAGCATGTTTTAGGCTCAGTTTCCACTTCAGCAGATGCAAAATGGACACCGTAAGCGCAACCGCTCGTCCATTTTGCATCCACCGCCTGTCCAAATCGGTCGACACTCATGCATCCCATCGCCAATCAGTCC
This sequence comes from Hyperolius riggenbachi, assembly GCF_040937935.1. Classification (NCBI taxonomy): domain Eukaryota; kingdom Metazoa; phylum Chordata; class Amphibia; order Anura; family Hyperoliidae; genus Hyperolius; species Hyperolius riggenbachi. The sequence goes on from NC_090655.1 coordinate 73,735,318, forward strand.
CCCTATACTCAGCCCGGAGACTGGCAGGAGCATGGGGCTCTCCATAGGAAGCAATAAACCAATTCTCCCTAGCAACAGGGAGAACTTTCATTGGTCCACCATGAACCAATGAGAACACTCCCTTTTGCTGAGGATTCACATTGGTCTTTTGCAACCCAATGGAGATCTCCATGTCTCTGCTGGCCACCGGCTGTGTACAGAAACTGAGAGGTGGCAGGACACATGTGCTGTAGCCTGCTGTGGTCCTGCTGTAGCCTGGGGCAGATACGTTCCCCCACGGGCCATACTGGGAAACGCATCCGCCTGGCCCGGGATTATAGTGGACTGCACAGAATTGCAGTTTGCTTACTGCAATGGATACCACGAATCCATTGCAGAGTAACAAGTGTGAATGGCTACTATTTATAAAATAGGAGCTGTTCACTGTCAGTTTTACAACGAGCGGAGAACGGACAAAAAATTGCCTTACGCTAGACAAAGTTGCATGTTGAACAGAATCTTCTTTATTATGCTGAGAATACACCAGGAGTTTTTTTGGCAGATAGATGGCTTGATAATTTCCATCAAATCTGATCTGATTTCAGTCGTTTTTCTGATCGATTTTCTCATAGAAGTGATAGGAAACTGATCAGAAAAACGATTGGAAAAAATGATCGGAAATTTGATCAGAAAGTAAATCTGCCCAAAAAAACCTCATTGTGTAGTCCCAGCATTAGACAGCTGAAGTGACATCAGCACAATAAACATGAACTCATTAGAAAGTGATTGCCATCACAGGACTCTTGTCAGTAGAGACGTACAGTGAATCATTCTGCTTACAACTCATAAAACAAGTACACAATCAGATGTATACAAAGATCTACGTCCAGCAGACAAGCTGAAGTTTTTTATGTTCAGGTAAACCAACATCTTAAAGTTTCTTTGCATGAAAGACAATAATTTGTAACCATAGACAGTTAGCAGAAATGTACAGCTGCCAATACATTGAATGAAGAGGAAGTGTGTCTGTTGGGTATCCTTATCTTTTTGAAAGTACACCTTGCACAAGAACACATCTTTATAAAGCAAGATAGAAGACTGATTAAAAAGATGTTTTGTTTAGCATTGCTGAAAACCAGAGATGACTAGCTGATCAGAGGATACAGCCACTTCCTGTTCCTGGTGATAATATTTCTATGATTAAGTGTTTTAGATAATATTGTGAAATAACTGAGAATCAATAGGAATTTTTAAAATAGTTTTTTTGATTAGTAGTTCTAGTCATTGAGAATGATGCTAAACATTTTAAATTGATGAGTTTAAGTGTATGCAGATTTTACTAACTTCGAACTGGACCAATCAAAATCAAATACTGCATCTGTGGTTTGGTTCCAAGCTACATAAGTGTGCGTGACATTAACATAAATTATGCATCAACTCAAAATGATTAGCATCTCATTGACCATCTATAGCAGGGATGTCAAACCGGTCCTACGAGGGCCGAGGTCCTCACACATTTTTGACACAGCTCAAATTAATTGAAGGGTCTGAATCAGGAAAGGTGTGGTCCATCAGGTAGAACACATTCCTCACTTTCTCAGTCCATCCTAAACACTGGCAAGGATCTGGCCCTCCAGGACTGGAGTTCGACACGTGATCTATAGTGAAAACATACTGTTGGTAAGCATGTCTGTTTCTACAAGATGTAGCGTGTATCATGTATTAAAGTACTCCTGTACTGTCATTTTTGACCTGTTTAAAAACAAAACAAAACCCAAAAACAAACCACTGCATAACTCACCTACTCCAGGTTCCCTTCGCTGTCTTTTCTGCCTGTCAGCTCTTCCGTTTCCTCGCCATGTTCCTTTGTATCTGACGGCATTTTCCCCGCTATAACGCTGACTCGAAAGTAACTCGAAAGTACTTCCGGGTCAGTGCCATAGCGGTGAAGATGCCAGCTGATACAGGAAGATGTGGCGCGGGAACGGGAGCGCTGACAGGTGGAAGAGACAGCAAAGGGAACCTGGAGTAGGCGAGTTATGCTTTGTTTTTTTTGTTTTTTTTAACAGGTCAAACAATTACGGTGTTGTGATCAGGGCCTTCCTAGGGAAGGATAACTGCCATTTTCATACTCCTCAATTTTCTCATTCAATTTCTGGCAGATTCAATCAACTTTTACCAAAGATTGAGTCTATTGATCGGACAGAATGGAAGGTTTGGATCAATCAGTGGCAGAGTAGGAGAGGCAGTAGATTGACTGCCCATAATATTGAACTGCAGAGTATAGTGGTGCAGGTCAATCAATTTTCAATAGACTTCTTTCTAAAACCTATTGAATGTCAACATGCTGTGCTTGGTAAAATTTTATTCCTCTCTGATCAGATTCAGATCAAATAGGAAAAGATAGTTTTACTACATCGGGTGCCACTCTATAAGCGTAGGGCAAGCTTAAAGAAAACCTGAACTGAGAATTAAAAGTCAAATAAACATACACAAGACATACTTACCTTCCATGTAGTCTACTCCTCAGTGTCTTTCTCCTGTCCCACGTCCTGTTTGTTCACTGTGATCAAGGGAATTTTCCGTCCTCCATATTGAAAATGGCTATTACCCATAACATCTTTCTGGTCAGCACACAGTTAAACTGTAACATCGCCCACTTGAGCCATAGGGAAACATGGACATTACCTGGTACATCAGTTGACCTCTAAGCTATAACTGACAGCAACTGATATTTTATTGACAGCAACTGATATTTTATTGACAGCAACTGATATATTTCAGATCTGACAAAATATTGTCAGAACTGGAAGGGATTATTGTCAGTAGAAAATGGCGAGCTTCTGAAAGGAACTGATGGCAAGGTAACTATGTAATGTTCATTTGAAGTTTCCTTAATGTGTTTATTTTAAATATTTTTACTCAGTACAGGTTCTCTTTAAAGGGGAACTTCAGCCTAAACAAACATACTGTCATTAAGTTACATTAGTTATGTTATTAAAATAGATAGGTAATATAATCTCTTACCCACCCTGTTTTAAAAGAACAGGCAAATGTTTGTGATTTCATGGGGGCAGCAATCTTTTTGGTTGAAAGGAGGTGACAGGGAGCATGAGACACAGTTCCTACTGTCCTGTGTCCTGATCACCCCTCTCAGCTGCAAGGCAACGAAAACAACATCATCAGAAATCCCATCATGCTTTGCACAGTTTTGGAATTTGCTGTACATTTTATTCATCATGTTACTTTTGTCACTGTCATTACCAATTCTGTATTTTGTAACAATTCTGTATATTACCAATTCTGTATTTTGTAACAATTCTGTATATTACCAATTCTGTATTTTGTATATTGGTGTAAACCATTGTCTGTATTATTTGTATTATTATGTACCCCATATTTGTGTCTTATGTTGCACAGTGCCACGGAATATGTTGGCACTTTATAAATCAATAATAATATCCACTTTTACGTTAAATATCCTGGTTTCATTATCAGTAACGCTTCCTATAGCTATATATTGCTGTTTATTGTTATGTAGCTCCGCCCTTCCAGTGATGCTTAGCCTAGGCTGTTTATTATGCAGAATTCTCTCCCGCCCCCACCCCAGAGCATTCTAGGAGACCAGAGATCTTTTCTAATGCTTTAGAACTCTCAGTAAACCGATCACCTGCCAGTACTAGATGCTGCCTCCTGTGATAAATTTAACGGAAACATCCAAGGATAATAAAAAAAAAGATCCACTTACCTGGGGCTTCCTCCAGCCCGTGGCAGCCGTCCTGTGCCCTCACCGCAACACCGGAGGCTCCTGGTCTTCGCCGCTGCAGAACCCGACCTCTCCAGGTGGGGTTCCGGGTCAGCGTCTTCTGCGTTCCACCGCGCGGGTCACATGGTTCCGGCCAACGTCATCATGGACAGTACTGCACAAGCGCAGAACTGCTGTGCTTGCATAGTACTGTCCTGATGGCGTCGGCCGGAACATGTGACCCGCGCCGTGGAGCGCAGAAGACGACGACCCGGAACCCGACCTAGCGAGATCGGCTGCACCAGCGGAGAAGACCAGGAGCCATCGGAGCTGCAGAAAGGGCACAGAACGGCTGCCACGGGCTGGAGGAAGCCCCAGGTAAGTGGATCTTTTTTTTTTAATTCTCCTTGGACCTTTACTTTAAGAAAGTAAATTAGGGTGAGGAAAGATTTTACAATGAGCAAACACTGACTAAATAATTTATAAATTAATATTGTAAAAAAATAAACAATTCTCATCATTATTTTATTCATGACATTGTCTGTCTGTCTGGTGCTCCGCTCTCTAGGACGGAATGTATTTGTAGCTTTAGTTCTGTACCAGGATATTTTCAGCTCCCAATGCAACTGTCAGGCCAGAGATCACAGCCATATGGCTATATATCTTCATTTTAAAAATAATTGGGTCAAGTATGTCATTCAATCTGCATGTGATTCTGATCCTGGAGCCAGAGTGAAGTTCACGGCGTGTCCTGCATTGTGAACATTAAGACAGGATCATTTATGGGCAGGAGCTGGCGTGTGATCAGAAAGGGACATCTGGCCAGGCTGACTACAATATCCAGCATTAAAGAGAGGCCAGTCTGATAAGCTTAACAACTTACACTCCTATCTGGCGTAGAGAATAACTCAATAAAGATGTCTCACTGTGGTTAATAAAGCGCCCACTTAATATATGATACCGCCGGTCATGTTATTTTGACCTCTCCCCTTATGTACTTAGAGTGTTATGCCACTTTCACGGAAAAAAAATTACCTTGCATATTACATTGATAGTATTTTGTAATTCAACCCTTTATCAGCCAATTTATTTAGAGGCTTGCAAGTTCTCCAGGCCAATTTATTTTAGCACATTTTTTATGTCTTGTTTATTACATTTGCTTGCCCCTAAATAGTACTGCTGTAATGTGTATTTATGGCCACTTGTCACTAGGGGGCAGTGTGAGACAATAACAGAGGACTTCTGCTTTCAGTTTCTATATTTTCTGCTAGCAGAGAGAGAGATCAAACCATTCCAAGAATTTACAGCACAGCCAGGTCTGCTGACTGAAGTCAAAAGCCGTGCACTTAGTAGCGTAACAGTGGGGGCTGCAGCCCCTGCACCCGTGCTCAGGGCCATTTGGGGGGCAGGAGGGTCGCACAGCGTAAGGGGAGAGCATTGGCCCCCACATTGGCGGAGGGCATACCCCCCTCCCTCACCTCGGGCTCTCCCCTCAGCATGCTTCGCTCCTGCATTAAATAAATGGCAGCGCGGCGGCAGGAACACAGGCATACCTCTGTGTTCCACCGCTGAGGTCCACTCCCCTACTCTTAATGCAGGAGGGGAGCGCGTTGAGGGGGGAGCCCAAGGTAAGGGAGGGAGGGAGTGGCCCCCCCGCCAATGTGGGGGCCAATGCTCCACCGCTGAGGTCCGATCTCCAAGTGCTACACGCTACTTCCTGTTTATCAGGAAGTAGCGTGTGGCACTTAGAGATTGGACCTCAGCGGTGGAACACAGAGGTGTATGCCTGTGTTCCTGTCGCTGCTGCTGCCACCTATTAATGCAGGAGGGAAGCGCACTGAGGAGAGAGCCCGAGGTGAGGAAGGGGGGGAGTGGCCCCCCACCTATGTGGGGGCCAATGCTGCACAGCTGAGGTCCGATCTCTAAGTGCTACATGCTACTTCCTGTTTATCAAGAGGTAGCGTGTGGCACTTAGAGATTGGACCTCAGCGGTGGAACACAGAGGTATGCCTGTGTTCCTGTCGCCGCTGCTGCCACCTATTAATGCAGGAGGGTAGCGCACTTAGGAGAGAGTCCTAGGTGAGGGAGGGGGAGTGGCCCCCCTTCCCACCAATTTGGGAGCCAATGCTCTCCCCTTATGCTGCGCGATCCCTCCTGCCCCCCAAAACAGCCCTGAGCGGGCCCTGGGGGGGCATCCAAATTTCCGCAGGGGGGCCCAGTGTTTTCTAGTTATGCGTTTATCTTTATCTCAAACAAGATAACTCGAATTAAGCTGCTAATGGGTTAATACAATTAAAATTACAATAGTAAATGTTTATTTTGCAACCAGCTGATTCTTGAAACCTTCTGAATTGTGCTTCCGTGCAACCATGACGACATTCCATTGTTTGTGGATAAATCCATTGTACATTTTTACTTTTCTTATTCTCATCTCCCTCTAAATACTTCACTAATGCTAGTTTTTGCGCTGCCAGGTGCTGGGAATTTATTACGTCAAAAATCTGCTGACAGCCCACGTGTAGACGCATCCAATTCTGTTTCAGGTAGGTCTGGCATGAGGAAACATAGCAAAGGAAAATGTGAGTATTGTGTAGAATTGCTCCTACTCCTGGCTGCTATGAATGCTGGAGTAAGAACAATTCATCTTATAGCTAGGGATGGTGAAAGAGAAGCTAAGAATTACAGCTTGCTTGCAAATTGAAAGTGGCATGAAACTCCGCATTTCTTCTTTGCGTGTAAAAGATTCTTTACAGCATAAAACCTACTACCAGAAAAAAAATAGTAGCAGAACAGCATTCAGACACAAACACGGCACTTTCATGTTCAGTGGGAAGCTTCTATCTAAATCTGAAGTTGAGGAAGTGATTACATTATCTTGTTTATGTTTCCTTATCAGCCACTATTAGTAAACATCCCTGGCAGTGCTTCAGCTTAACACAAGCAGAAAGTGAAACAGCAGAAAATTTCTCACTAGATACATTATAATATTTAAATAACGCAGCAATGACAGCTTTCAGAGCAGATAAACTGTACTTTCAGATCTTAATTTGTACACAATTTGTACACAGATGATAATACTTGTGAGCAAAAGCAAATATAATAACTGTATGGGTAATAAAAAGTAGGAAAACACGTTTTTATTTAATCCCGATTTAATGCAAGCATTATGCAGCTTGTAACTGTACTAATCAAAAGCATTTCCTGCCAATTTTGATTGGCCACCTTCTGAGTTGCACACGATTTGTATTTAATTTGCTTGAAAGCTAAGAACCGGTAAAATTGCTGTTGGCTACGCTGTGAGGAAAACTTGCTGACTGCCATAGCTCTAAGGAGAGTCACACAGTCAACAGAGCAGCTTCTAGAAGGTTAAAACCCAGAAAACAATAGCACCCTTATCTTAGAAAGAAGAAGCTGATTAGTTAGTTGTTTTCGGTAATGACATTTGTTTAAAAGAGCTATTTTATGAATTTTAGAAGGAAAGAAGAGCATGGTTTATTTGAAGAAAGAGAAACACGGACTCCTGCACTCTGCAAGAAACGTCTTTGTTTATTTAGGCCACAAAGCACAGGTACAGCAAAAAAGCCCCTGCCGTCTACACAGCTGTTTCGTGTGAAGGTCACGCCTCTTCAGGAAATGTGGGGCCACGTGGAAAGAAGAGCACAGATTTGATTAGATGATGGTGCTGATTTTATGATTGAATTGGATTAGTGTTGTAGATGGACATTGCCCCCTCCGAACCAGGGATGAGCAGAAACTACGCCAGTGCGAATTTTCGCATCGTAGTTCGCATCTACGCATCGTAGTTTGTAGGTGAAGTCTCAAAACTACGCGTACGATTTTACGCGTAGCGAAGTACCGTTGCGCGTAGTTTACGCCCCTACGTGTAGTTCTCATGTGTATTGCGAAGTAAACTACGAATGCGTTATTTGCGGCTATTTTTCCGCGTACGGAAAAATAGAAGAGTTACTGTTACATGCATTTTGCAGTGGAATTCATGCGTACATTTTTATGCATAATGGCATAAGCGTCCGCATGCACTACGATACGCACTACACGTAATTGCGTATTTTAATGCATATTCTACGAAATGCATACGAAGCAATTATTTGGTTTTGAAGCCGTAGTTTGGCGAAGCGTAATTGCGTAAAACTACGCGTAGTTCCAGCGTAGCGAAGTTGGTTGACTACGACCATCCCTGCTCCGAACGCAGTGGATGTGTCTTCCCCAGCTGCTCTTTGCTGGACTGGGTGGTCAGGAGACTTCAGGTTCCAGCATGAGTAGCAATGAGCACAGCCAGGAACAGAATGTCCTCAGGTGCCGATCAAGTTCCCTGTGCACTCCTGAGGGACGCTTACTGTTAAAGAACAAGCGACACCCATGCAAACCTAGAAATAAAAAACACATATATAAGTAGATAAATACTAGTTCTACTTACATAACAGATGTTTTGTGCTATCCACGTAATGATTCCTGTGAATTTTATAAAGGAAAAGCAGAAAATCCTATTCTAGGCAGTGGACATTTTGCCAAGCTAATGCTGAGATCATATCCTCCCTGACTCTTGTTTTCCTCCCTCCCTTCTCTTGCTCATTGTGTATTCATTAGCTGCCCTCCTCCCAGAGTCTTCAGACACTCCCACTGAGGTGTATACTAGGAACTGTACTGTCTTATCCTCCAATCTCTAAAGGTGGCCATACACTGGCCCGATTTGCGGCAGTTTCGACAGCAGATTCGATCACTGGGATCGAATCTGCTGCCAATCGTTCGCGCAACACGCACCCGCCGATCCGATTTCCTCCCGAAATCGGATCGGTCCGTCGATCGCGCCGTGCGGGAAATTACCCTCGATCGCCCGCGGGTAGGGAGCGCGTCGCTAGCGGCGGCCGATCCGATCAGGTATACATTACCTGAGGCTGGCTCCCGGGCATCCCGTCCGTCACTGCTCCCGTCATGGCGCCTCCGGCATCCTCGTATAACTTCCGCTGTCATGCCAGTGACAGCGGAAGTACAACTAGAGGGCGCTCTATTTGAACTTCCGCTGTCACTGGTGTGATAGCTTAAGTTCTATGCGGATGCCGGAGCCGGAGGTGCCACATGACGGGGACATCACGCCCGGGAGCCAGCCTCAGGTAATGTATACCGGCGGGGGGAGCGGCGGCAGCACCACCACAACAGATTGTGATCGGTTTCAGGCTGAAATCGATTCACAATCTGTTTGCAGGAAAGGCAGCCATACGATCCCTCTCTGATCAGATTCGATCAGATAGGGATCTGTCAGCTGGTCGATCTGATGGCACATCGACCAGTGTATGGCTGCCTTAAGTCACCTCAGCCTTGCTTGTAAACACAAGTGATCAGAGGGTGTTTCAGATAAGAAGCTAGGCAGGGAAATAAAGGGAAGAGGAGGAATATATTATAGATAAAAAGAACCCCCAGCATGCAACTGAATGGAAATGGCTATTAAAGGGCCAGTGCTCCTAAAGTATGTGATAACTCCAAAACATAACAGCAGAAAAAGTTTTGCAAGTTTTGAATGCAGGATTAGCATCTTTATTACATAATACACTCAGACCAGTTGCTGGTGAAATTTGATTGTTCTGGTGACAATACCGCTGTAATATTCACTGATGCCTTCATATCAACAAAAAGATTTTCAAATATTTTGTTCTTGTTTTCATGTACAATGTTGTGCTTATGCAGTAGTATGCCAATACATTTTCTTATCTTATGAAGTTTAGATTTCTTTTTGAGATTTATCTGTATTGAGCTCAGTGATGATTTGTTCCACGTATTTCTTTATTTAGTATTTAAAGGGCCTATTTCAATAGCCGCTCCTCGCTATTCTGCTTACCGCGAAAAGACACTCATATTGACCTGAGGATTCTGATCGTAAAATGCAATCTCTGTAGTGTTTTCCAATAAATATTGTTATTTTTGGGTCTGGCTGTCATTTCCAAGTTGAATAATGTAGCTTCTCTTACCTGGGGCTTTTTCCAGCCCCAGAAGTCATTTGGGTCCCTCGCCGCAGCTCCGGTCTTCTCCTGGGTCCTGCTAGCAGCCTCTGAAGCATCGCCGACCACCGACGGGTTGGCGTCTTCTGCGCATGCTCGGGCATGCGTCCACCCCCCAAGAACCTGCTCACATCACCGGGAGCGTACTGCGCCTGCACTCGCAATGGGTCGGCGATCCTTCAGAGGCTGCCAGCGGGACCCAGGAGAAGACCGGAACTGTGACGAGGGACACAAATGACTTCTAGGGACTCAAAGAAGCCCCAGGTAAGTAAAATACATTTATTTTGTTCACCTCAACTCCTAACCAAACAATTTGCTGAATGATCGATCCCGTCAATCTGATCAGATTGGTTAGGAGATTTATAACTGTTAGTGGTCCCAAGCGATCATTTCTGACCGTTCATACAAATAATCTTTTGTAAACGATCATTCAGCAAATTGTATCGTTAGTGGCCACCTTTAAGGAAAGCCAACTTTAGATATGTTTTTGAACAGTTTTTAGAACATTTTATCATCTTTTGGGGTGTCTCCTCTCATCCCTTTATGGTGGTATTAGTGGCTAGCACTCTCGCCTCGCAGTGCAAAAGTCTCAGGATTGATTTTCGTCCAGACCCGATCTGCACGAGTTTATATTTTCTTCCCGATGTTTGCATGGTTTCCTCCTGGAACTCCAGATTTCTACCACATCCCCAAAACATCTTGGTAGGCTATTTGGCTTCCTCTCCAAATTAGCATCAGACTTTGGTTGTTATTTAAACAAAAACCACACTCTTTAAAAGTTCAAATCTGTGCAGCCTCCATGTTTAGCTCAGTCCATAATCCCATGCTGCTTAGCCTGTCATATGCCCACAGTACTGCAATTATAGAGCCCAACGCACATGCCTCTAATATATTCATCATCATTACATGTAGAATGAATTACATCAACTGATTCTCTCATCCCTGTCCTATGAAATGTGCAGGCCTTTGTACTGCCCCATTATATTTCAAGAAGTTTTTGTGCCTAACTGTCCAGAATATCAGTAGATAGGTGATTCACACCTGGCGGTAAGCCTTGTGCAATACTATGAAGTGTACGTGACAGACTGTATACCTATATTTTCCCCCAGGGTGTTCACAGAACTATAATTAAGGCATGGCCAGACAACCATAAATTTTTGTTTTATAGAGTGCAAAAACTAGCCATAGATGTGTACAAACATTGCACATTGATGTGTGGGAAATACCTAGCGCCGACGCCCATCAGAAGATCAGTTACGTGTGGAGTATCTTCCAAGACAAGACACAGAACATTTATATTGCACTTTTCTCCTGGCGGAGTCAAAGCGCCAGAGCTGCAGCCACTAGGGCGTGCTCTATAGGCAGTAGCAGTGTTAGGGAGTCTTGCCCAAGGTTTCCTACAGAATATGTGCTGGCTTACTAAACAGGAAGAGCCGAAATTCCAACCCCGGTCTCCTGTGTCAGAGGCAGAGCCCTTAACCATTATACTATCCAGTCACTGTCTTCCAACTGTCTTCGGCAAAAGCTTTGTAGTTTGATCTAGGGGTGGTAATCATTTTGAGCTGATGCTATTTTTATGTTAATATTTTTGCAGCCTGGAATTGGCCCAGACAACATTGTCAGTTACTGCTTTTAAATTAGTCCTAGGGATAGCCAATAAGATGCAAATAATTCCAAGTTGATGCAAATTTTTATGCTAGTCTAGGCCACATACAGACATCAGACCATAGTCTTTGGAAAATGAAAGATCACAGACCAATCTTACCACCCTTCCTGTAGTATAAGAGCCATACTCTACACAGTCTTTTCTATGGAGCTGAACTCCCCATCAGAAAAAATCTTTGCAAGATGCTGCACACACAGATGCTGTACAGACACAAAAGATCATTATCTGCAAAAGATCTGTTCCTGACAAAAATCCATTCCTGCAAATTGCAATGATAGTCTATGAGATCTGCAGATCATCATACACACATGATTTAACTGACATTCATCTGCAGATCAGATCCACCAGGATGGATTTTCAGATCTGCAGATCTGCAGATGAATGTCAGCTAAATCATGTGTGTATGATGATCTGCAGATCTCATAGACTATCATTGCAATTTGCAGGAATGGATTTTTGGCAGGAACAGATCTTTTGCAGATACTGATCTTTTGTGTCTGTACAGCATCTGTGTGAGCAGCATCTTGCAATGATTTTTTTTCTGATGTGGAGTTCAGCTCCATAGAAAAGACTGTCTAAAGTATGGCTCTTATACTACAGGAAGGGTGGTAAGATTGGTCTGTGATCTTTCATTTTCCAAAGACTATGGTCTGATGTCTGTATGTGGCCTAAGTTATACAGCTTGAAAATGGACCAATCCTATACAACAGCAGCATCATTTCATTGGTCCATTTTCAAGCTGCACGTCATCTCATTTTGAATCGGTTGCTTTTTGAATGGATCATAATAAACCATAGAGTGTTTTTCTGAAAAGTTAGTAAAAACCGGTTCACGACCAGATGCAATTAGGCCTTTGATCCACTAGCAGCGCTTTTTGTAAGCGCTTGTGAGAGCTTTTGCTAATGTAATGCTAGGGGTGATTTATTTGAAAAATACCATACTTATTTGAAAAATACCACACACTTAGCATTACATTAGCAAGAGCTTTTCAAATCGCAAGCGCTTAGAAAAGTGCTGCTAGCGGGTTCCATGCCTTAGGCCCGGTTCAAATTGGCGTTCTTTCGCAGACCGCAGCTGGACCGCATACAGAGGGAACGGAACGGACAAGAAAGGGTCCATTGTTAATCAATGGATCCGTACGCACTCGTCCGTTCCTCCAGATCCGGTCTGCGGTCCAGAATTTTCCAACCTGCGCCGTTTTTCCGGAGCGTCCCCTCCATCCACCGCCACCTGAACGGATCCGGAAATCAACCCAGCACAACAGGAACCAACGAGAAACTGAAGCGCACAACACACTTCCTGAAGACACCCGGACGTCATCTGCCACCATGGACACATGGGCGCAGCGCCGCGTGACCGGGACAGCCCCAGTCTCCTCCACAGCCACCTGGGAACACGGGGGAGGCCAGGGAACACTCCACCGAGGACTCGACTGTCCAGGCGCAGGGGAATTCCGCCCCGCGGGACAAGGGGCACGCAGACCACTGGATCCACGGTCCACACAGCAGTCTCCCCCTCCAAGGATGATGTCCACACAGCAGGCTCTCTCCAAAAATTACCCCAGCGCTTCTCGAGACCCTCCAGACCCCCCCCCCCCCCCCTCGGAAATGGAAATGGATTCAAAACCGCATGCAGAACGGAAGAAAATCCGGATGCAAACTGAACATGAACTGACCGGCTCCGAATGGCAAACGGATGTTCTCGGAACGGACCGGATCTGTGCTACCGGACCGTATCTGCATAAAACGCAAGTGTGAACCGGGCCTTAACCTATGTAGATTTATTACCACCCAATCCTGGCACGGGACGCAATAGCGCGTCGCTGCCGGAACAGAATCTAGAGGAGAGGGACATCAGTACACATGTATTGCAAGAATGTAAAGGAGTGCCAGGATCCAGCTGCCCTTCAGTACCTCTCATACAGTAAAGCAATCCAGCAGAAGGATATCAGCACCTCCAACAATGTAAATAATAGCTCTTTTTAAAAAAGAGCTCTTTATTTCATCATATTTAAATGTACAGCAGTCCTCTTTTGTCATTTTAATATGATGAAATAAAGAGCTATATTTTAGTCTGAAGCCATTAAAATTAATTATTTTTATTTCCCAGGTCTCTTCAGCATAAGATCAAAGATGATTCGCTGCATCACCGCCGCAGAACAATGTATTTATCCCCCTGAAATCCCCGGGGCAAAATTCTGTGTTACTTCCTGGAAAAGGCAGAGCTGAGCACAGTAGTCCAGTCAATCTCCGCCTCTCCCCGCCCCCCTCAGTCTTCTTTCACTTAGAGGGGCAGGGAGAGGCTGGACTGGACTGGAGGCAGAGCTACTGTGCTCAGCTCTGCCTCCGCCGGGCAGCAAAATCTGCGACTTGGAAAGTCGTAGATATTTGCCCCGGGATTTCGGGGGGATAAATACCTCGTTGTGTCGCGGGGATGCGGCGAATCATCTTTGATCTTAATGCTGAACAGGACTTGGAAATAAAAAGCCTTCAGTCTCTCTTTAAAAAAGAGCTAATATTTCCGTTGTTGGAGAAGCTGATCCCCTTCTCACGGCACAGAATCTAAAGACAGCTGAGTTCCGTACCTCGGTCTCAGGAGCCAATTTTATTGGCTCCTGACCTTACTGAACAGGAAATCAAAGAAGAAAAAAAAATTAAGGTCCAGATTTTGGCTGTGGTCCAAAATCAGTTAAAGTTTGTACCACCGCATGGTGCATATGATAACAACTTGTTCATTTAAGTGCCAGTTGAGGCCAATAAATAGTCTAAAATTTACAAATCTGTAAGGTGATATTACCAATATTCTATCATTTGCTATCGAATGGCACATTTCTAAGAGTGTTTAGTGCTTCACCCCAGGGCCGCTTTCAGGCATAGACAACGCAGGCATGATGCCTGGGGTGACACTAGTGGGAGAGGGCACCAAAGAGCTATTTTTAGAAATGCTAATCCCATAAAGGGCCCTGTGTCTTTCCCCTGCGCTGCTGGGGGGCACCTGTACCACATAACACCGCCACATGTACTGATGTCACGTAGACGTGGATGGTCACCTGTTCCAGGTGGTAATTTAGAAAGACATGGAGGAGGAGGCGTGTCAGCAGATAAGTGAGCCTGCAGCACTCACCACCGGTAATTTTATGGTGCTGTATTGATATGGGGAGAACAAAAAAGGTGACAATTCCTGGAATGTTTAGTGCATCAGGGTCAGCCTAACTTTTATCTTCTGATTAATCTTGCTCCACAAATTCTACTGCCGTATTTTGTTTTGCAACATAAACTATAAATGACATAATATTCAGATTGCTTTGTGGTTAAACACTCAGCTCATGGCTGATGTAATATCCTTCTGAGAGTGAGTCATACTGAAAAATCCCATTATTACCAGACATTTCCCACATCTATGTATCAATCAGCACGTAAAGTAAAAGCAGTGGCAAATGACCCACATTACAAGCTTCAAACTTCTATTGAACTTGTGAAATAGGAAGTGCATTGCTGATTCAAGAAAATAGATAAAATACACTCATCAGTGGCATAGCAATAGAACATGCAGAAGCTGTGACCATAGCAAGGTCCCTGGACCTGAGGAGCCCACAGGGGCCCCTCCTGCAGTCGCTGCATTAGACCCTTATTGCTGCACTAGTCATAATGATCACTTCTACATGTGTTGATGATTACTATAATTATGGTTGCACTGCATACTTGAACGCTTCGGGGTTTTTTGTTTTTATCCTTTTAGTGCTGGACTAATATCACTTCACTTTGTTCATGTAGGTATTGTTAAAGAACCCCAGTGGTCAAATCCATAGTTTTTATTAGTTCTGTTCTGCATACAAGTGATTTTGCGGAATGTGGTAATGTTTGTATAGTCATTCTGTAGTTTACAGCAATGGAGACAGCTCTGAAATGTCTGCATTGACACCTGTTCTAATTATTAACTTTGGCAGAAGTAAAGGTCAAAGTAAAATAAAGTGGCTGGATAGTGCAATGGTTAAGGGCTCTGACACAGGAGGCCAGGGTTCCAATCTCGGCTCTTCCGGCTCAGTAAGCCAGCACCTATTGATTAGGAGACCTTGGGCAAGGCTCCCTAACACTGCTACTGCCCATAGAGCGCGTCCTAGTGGCTGCAGCTCTGGCACTTTGAGTCTGTCAGGAGAAAAGCGCTACATAAATGTTATTTATCTGTCTTTATCCTCTCCGCAGGTATTTCTCAATGCCAATATTTAAATTAAACTGGAATGAGATGATGTATTACTTCATTGAATTATTTAAAGAAAGGGTTGCTATAAATAAACAGTATTATATTTATTATTAATCAAAGAAGGTGTAGCAAGTTCTAGATAAAATAGGCTGCCCTTACATAACATTTCCAAGTTGAGGAACCCCTCTGCAGGTATAAGTTTTAGGCAGAAGTGTCTGGGGTCCATAAGGATGTGGGGGTCATGGCCAACTGTCCCACTTGCGACCTCCCAAACCCCAAAATGCTGGCGTTGCGTAGATGAGATCCCTTTTCTATCCTCTATCCATCATTGGAAAACCTAATTGATTAAGAAAAGGTGGAAAGCAGCATGGCCACACCCCTTTTTCCTAATATAACACAATGTCATCTCAGCCGTCCCTGCTCTAGCTAATTAACAAAATTAAGCCATAATTGGACAATAGTTCAGATCATGTTAACTGCAAATATAACGCAAAATTAAATTTTTCATTGACTAGGAGGCCCATCTGCCAGAAATCAAATATCAAATGTAGCCACCATCACTCCCCCAACCCATAACATGCAGCCACCCATAACCTATGCAGTCAACATGCATCTCCCCACCCATAACCTATGCAGTCAACATGCATCTCCCCACCCATAACCTATGCAGCCACCATGCCTCTCCCCACCCATAACCTATGCAGCCACATGCCTCTCCTCACCGATAACCTATGCAGCCACCATGCCTCTCCCCACCCATAAACTATGCAGCCACCATGCCTCTCCTCACCCATAAGCCATGCAACCAACATGCATCTCCCCACCCATAACCTATGCAGCCACCATGCCTCTCCCCACCCATAACCTATGCAGCCACCATGCCTCTCCTCACCCATAACCTATGCAGCCACCATGCCTCTCCCCACCCATAAACTATGCAGCCACCATGCCTCTCCTCACCCATAAGCTATGCAACCAACATGCATCTCCCCACGCATAACCTATGCAGCCACCATGCCTCTCCCCACCCATAACCTATGCAGCCGCCATGCCTCTGCCCACCCATAACCTATGCAGCCACCATGCCTTTCCCCACCCATAACCTATGCAGCCACCATGCATCTCCACACCCATAACCTATGCAGCCTCCATGCCTCTCCCTACCCATAACCTACGCAGCCACCATGTCTCTCCCCACCCATAACCTATGCAGCCACCATGCCTCTCCCCACCCATAACCTATGCAGCCACCATGCATCTCCACACCCATAACATGCAGCCACCATGCATCTCCCCACCCATAACCTATGCAGCCACCATGCCTCTCCTCACCCATAACCTATGCTGCCACCAAGCCTCTCCTCACCCATAAACTATGCAGCCACCATGTCTCTCCCCACCCATAACCTATGCAGCCACCAAGCCTCTCCTCACCCATAACCTATGCAGCCACCATGTCTCTCCCCACCCATAACCTATGCAGCCAACATGCCTCTCCCCACCCATAACCTATGCAGCCATCATGCCTCTCCCCACCCATAACCTATGCAGCCACCATGCATCTCCCCACCCATAACCTATGCAGCCACCATGCCTCTCCCTACCCATAACCTATGCAGCCACCATGCCTCTCCCTACCCATAACCTATGCAGCCACCATGCATCTCCACACCCATAACCTATGCAGCCACCATGCATCTCCACACCCATAACCTATGCAGCCACCATGCATAACCACACCCATAACCTATGCAGCCACCATGTCTCTCCCCACCCATAACATATGCAGCCACCATGCCTCCCCCCACCCTTAACCTATGCAGCCACCATGCCTCTCCCCACCCATAACCTATGCAGCCAACATGCATCTCCCCCCCATTAACCTATGCAGCCACCATGCCTCTCCCCACCCATAACCTATGCAGCCACCATGCATAACCACACCATAACCTATGCAGCCACCATGTCTCTCCCCACCCATAACATATGCAGCCACCATGCCTCTCCCCACCCATAACCTATGCAGCCAACATGCATCTCCCCCCCCATAACCTATGCAGCCACCATGCCTCTCCCCACCCATAACCTATGCAGCCACCATGCCTCCCCTCACCCATAACCTATTTAGCCACCATGCATCTCCCCACCCATAACCTATGCAGCCACCATGCCTCTCCCCACCCATAACCTATGCAGCCACCATGCATCTCCCCACCCATAACCTATGCAGCCACCATGCCTCTCCCTACCCATAACATATGCAGCCACCATGCCTCTCCCTACCCATAACCTATGCAGCCACCATGCATCTCCACACCCATAACCTATGCAGCCACCATGCATCTCCACACCCATAACCTATGCAGCCACCATGCATAACCACACCCATAACCTATGCAGCCACCATGTCTCTCCCTACCCATAACATATGCAGCCACCATGCCTCTCCCTACCCATAACCTATGCAGCCACCATGCATCTCCACACCCATAACCTATGCAGCCACCATGCATCTCCACACCCATAACCTATGCAGCCACCATGCATAACCAAACCCATAACCTATGCAGCCACCATGCCTCTCCCCACCCATAACCTGCGCAGCCACCATGCCTCTCCACACCCATAACCTATGCGGCCACCATGCCACTCCCCACCCATAACCTATGTAGCCACCATGCCTCTCCCAACCCATAACATGCAGCCACCATGCATCTCCCCACCCATAAGCTATGCAGCCACCATACCTCTCCCTACCCATAACCTATGCAGCAACCATGCCTCTCCCTACCCATAACCTATGCAGCCACCATGCATCTCCCCACCCATAAGCCATGCTGCCACCATGCCTCTCCCACCCATAACCTTTGCAGCCTCCATGCATCTCCCCACCCATAACCTATGCAGCCACCATGCCTCTCCCCACCCATAACCTATGCAGCCACTATGCCTCTCTTTACCCATAACATATGCAGCCACCATGTCTCTCCCCACCCATAACCTATGCAGTCACCATACCTCTCCCCACCCATAACCTATGCAGCCTCCATGCCTCTCCCCACCCATAACATATGCAGCCACCATGTCTCTCCCCACCCATAACCTATGTAGTCACCATGCCTCTCCCCACCCTTAACCTATGCAGCCACCATGCCTCTCCTCACCCATAACCTATGCAGCCACCATGCCTCTCCCTACCCATAACCTATTCAGCCTCCATGCTACCCACCCATAACATGCAGCCTCCATGCCTCTCCCCACCCATAACATATGCAGCCACAATGCCTCTCCCCACCCATAACCTATGCAGACACCATACCTCTCCCCACCCATAACCTATGCAGCCTCCATGCCTCTCCCCACCCATAACATGCAGCCACCATGCCTCTCCCCACCCATAACCTATGCAGTCACCATGCCTCTCCCCACCCATAACCTATGCGGCCACCATGCATCTCACACCCATAACCTATGCAGCCACTGTGCCTCTCCCCACCCATAACCTATGCGGCCACCATGCATCTCACACCCATAACCTATGCAGCCACCATGCCTCTCCCTACCCATAACCTATGCAGCCACCATGCCTCTCCCTACCCATAACCTATGCAGCCACCATGCCTCTCCCTACCCATAACATATGCAGCCACCATGCCTCTCCCCACCCATAACCTATGCGGCCACCATGCCACTCCCCACCCATAACCTATGCAGCCACCATGCCTCTCCCAACCCATAACATGCAGCCACCATGCATCTCCCCACCCATAACCTATGCAGCCACCATCCATCTCCACACTCATAACCTATGCAGCCACCATGCCCCTTCCCACCCATAACATGCAGCCTCCATGCCTCTCCCTACCCATAACCTATGCAGCCACTGTGCCTCTCTCCATCCTATGCAGCCACCATGTCTCTCCCCACCCATAATCTATGCAGCCACCATGCCTCTCCCTACCCATAACCTATGCAGCCACCATGCCTCTCCCTACCCATAACCTATGCAGCCACCATGCCTCTCCCCACCTATAACCTATGCAGCCACCATGCCTCTCCCTACCCATAACCTATGCAGCCACCATGCATCTCCACACCCATAACAAATGCAGCAACCATACCTCTCCCCACCCATAACCTATGCAGCCACCATGCCTCTCCCTTGCCATAACATGCACCCTCAATGCCTCTCCCTACCCATAACCTATGCAGCCACCATGCCTCTCCCCACCCATAACCTATGCAGCCTCCATGCCTCTCCCCACCCATAACCTATGCAGCCACCATGTCTCTCCCCACCCATAACATATGCAGCCACCATGCCTCTCCCTACCCATAACCTATGCAGCCACCATGCATCTCCACACCCATAACCTATGCAGCCACCATGCATCTCCACACCCATAACCTATGCAGCCACCATGCATAACCACACCCATAACCTATGCAGCCACCATGTCTCTCCCTACCCATAACATATGCAGCCACCATGCCTCTCCCTACCCATAACCTATGCAGCCACCATGCATCTCCACACCCATAACCTATGCAGCCACCATGCATCTCCACACCCATAACCTATGCAGCCACCATGCATAACCAAACCCATAACCTATGCAGCCACCATGCCTCTCCCCACCCATAACCTACGCAGCCACCATGCCTCTCCACACCCATAACCTATGCGGCCACCATGCCACTCCCCACCCATAACCTATGTAGCCACCATGCCTCTCCCAACCCATAACATGCAGCCACCATGCATCTCCCCACCCATAAGCTATGCAGCCACCATGCCTCTCCCCAGAGCCGGGACAAGGTTCTCCAGCACCCAAGGCTGAGACACCAAAGTGCGGCCCTCCATCCCTGCCTCCCCAGCCGTCACACACTGATTGCTATTAGACTAAGAGGCCCCCATGGGCCCACAACCCCCCAACACCTAAATATCTAGTTATCTGGCTTGCAGTCACTGCCATGTATCCCCTTTTCTTATTTCTTTCTGCTTCAAACACAATTAGGAATGACAGCTGAATGAATTCTGCGCCCCCTCCTACACTGCGCCCTGAGGCTGGAGCCTCTCCAGCCTATATCTCGGCCCGGCCCTGCCTCTCCCTACCCATAACCTATGCAGCCACCATGCCTCTCCCTACCCATAACCTATGCAGCCACCATGCATCTCCCCACCCATAAGCCATGCTGCCACCATGCCTCTCCCACCCATAACCTTTCCAGCCTCCATGCATCTCCCCACCCATAACCTATGCAGCCACCATGCCTCTCCCCACCCATAACCTATGCAGCCACTATGCCTCTCTTTACCCATAACGTATGCAGCCACCATGTCTCTCCCCACCCATAACCTATGCAGCCACCATGCCTCTCCCCACCCATAACCTATGCAGCCACCATGCCTCTCCCCACCCATAATCTATGCAGCCTCCATGCCTCTCCTCACCCATAACCTATGCAGTCACCATGCCTCTCCCCACCCTTAACCTATGCAGCCACCATACCTCTCCCCACCCATAACCTATGCAGCCTCCATGCCTCTCCCCACCCATAACATATGCAGCCACCATGTCTCTCCCCACCCATAACCTATGCAGTCACCATGCCTCTCCCCACCCTTAACCTATGCAGCCACCATGCCTCTCCTCACCCATAACCTATGCAGCCACCATCAATGCAACCTATGCAGCCACCATGCCTCTCCCTACCCATAACCTATGCAGCCACCATGCCTCTCCCTACCCATAACATATGCAGCCACCATGCCTCTCCCCACCCATAACCTATGCGGCCACCATGCCACTCCCCACCCATAACCTATGCAGCCACCATGCCTCTCCCAACCCATAACATGCAGCCACCATGCATCTCCCCACCCATAACCTATGCAGCCACCATCCATCTCCACACTCATAACCTATGCAGCCACCATGCCCCTTCCCACCCATAACATGCAGCCTCCATGCCTCTCCCTACCCATAACCTATGCAGCCACTGTGCCTCTCCCCATCCTATGCAGCCACCATGTCTCTCCCCACCCATAATCTATGCAGCCACCATGCCTCTCCCTACCCATAACCTATGCAGCCACCATGCCTCTCCCTACCCATAACCTATGCAGCCACCATGCCTCTCCCCACCCATAACCTATGCAGCCACCATGCCTCTCCCTACCCATACCCTATGCAGCCACCATGCATCTCCACACCCATAACAAATGCAGCAACCATACCTCTCCCCACCTATAACCTATGCAGCCACCATGCCTCTCTCTTGCCATAACATGCAGCCTCCATGCCTCTCCCTACCCATAACCTATGCAGCCACCATGTCTCTCCCCACCCATAACCTATGCAGCCACCATGCCTCTCCCCACCCATAACCTATGCAGCCTCCATGCCTCTCCCCACCCATAACCTATGCAGCCACCATGCCTCTCCCTACCCATAACCTATGCAGCCACCATGCATCTCCACACCCATGCCCATGCAGCCACCATGCCTCTCCCTACCCATAACCTATGCAGCCACCATGCATCTCCCCACCCATAACCTATGCAGCCACCATGCCTCTCCCTACCCATAACCTATGCAGCCACCATGCATCTCCCCACCCATAACCTATGCAGCCACCATGCCTTTTCAAACCCATAAGATGCAGCCTCCATGTCTCTCCCCACCCATAACCTATGCAGCCACTATGCCTCTCCCCACCCATAACCTATGCAGCCACCATGCCTCTCCCTACCCATAACCTATGCAGCCACCATGCCTCTCCCCACCCATAACCTATGCAGCCACCATGCATCTCCCCACCCATAACCTATGCAGCCATCATGCCTCTCCCCACCCATAACATATGCAGCCACAATGCCTCTCCCCACCCATAACAAATGCAGCCACCATGCATCTCCTTACCCATAACCTATGCAGCCACCATGCCTCTACCCACCCATAACATATGCAGCCACAATGCCTCTCCCCACCCATAACCAATTTAGCCACCATACCTCTCCCCACCCATAACCTATGCAGCCTCCATGCCTCTCCCCACCCATAACACGCAGCCACCATGCCTCTACCCACCAATAACCTATGCAGCCACCATGCCTCTCCCTACCCATAACCTATGCAGCCACCATGCCTCTACCCACCCATAACCTATGCAGTCACCATGCATCTCCACACCCATAACATATGCAGCCACCATGCCACTCCCTACCCATAACCTATGCAGCCACCATGCATCTCCCCACCCATAACAAGTGCAGCCACCATGACTCCCCACCCATAACATATGCAGCCACCATGCCTCTCTCTACCCATAACATATGCAGCCACCATGCCTCTCCCCACCCATAACCTATGCAGCCACCATGCCTCTCCCTACCCATAACCTATGCAGCCGCAATGCCTCTACCCACCCATAACATGCAGCCTCCATGCCTCTCCCCACCCATAACATATGCAGCCACAATGCCTCTCCCCACCCATAACCAATGCAGCCACCATACCTCTCCCCACCCATAACCTATGCAGCCTCCATGCCTCTCCCCACCCATAACATGCAGCCACCATGCCTCTACCCACCCATAACCTATGCAGTCACCATGCCTCTCCCCACCCATAACATATGCAGCCACCATGCATCTCCCCACCCATAACACGTGCAGCCACCATGACTCCCCACCCATAACAAGTGCAGCCACCATGACTCCCCCACCCATAACAAGTGCAGACACTATGACTCCTCCCACCACTAACAAGTGCAGACACTATTACTCCTCCCACCAATAACAAGAGCAGCCACTATGCATCCCCCATCCATAACAAGAGCAGTCACCATGACTCCCCCACCCATAACAAGTGCGGCCACCATGACTCCCCCACCCATAACAAGTGCAGTCACCATGACTCCCCGACCCATAACAAGTCCAGCCTTCATGACTCATCCACCCATAACAAGTGCAGTCACTATGACTCCTCCTACCAATAACAAGAGCAGCCACCATGACTCCCCCCCGCCATAACAAGTGCAGCCACCATGACTCCCCCGCTCATAACAAGTGCGGCCACCATGACTCTCCCACCCATAACAAGTGCAGTCACCATGACCCCCCCCCACCCATTACAAGTGCAGTCACCATGACTCCCCCACCCATAACAAGGGTGGCCACCATGTCTCCCCCACCCATAACAAGTGTGGCCACCATGATTCCCCCACCCATAACAAGTGCAGCCACCATGACTCCCCCCCCACCCATAACAAGTGCAGTCACCATGACTATCCCACCCATAACAAGTGTGGCCACCATGACTTTCCCACCCATAGTACGTGCAGGGTAGTGAAAGTTCCCCAGAGTCGGTGCGATCAGGCCACTTGTTGCTCGGCTGCTCCCTGAGGTAATTCACTGTAAAGATAATAAGAAGGAAGGGGCGCTCTGAGACTCCTAATATTTCAATTGAAGGCTCCAATAGGAGAGGTCTCACCTTATTCAACTGTGGCCGGCACAGCGTACACAGCCCAGATAAGCAGGGGTGAGCCTGGGGTGCCTGGCACCTGGGTGCAAGATTTTCTCTGGCGCCTATGGGAGTGGTTAAATTAATCACGCCCAACCACATAACCACACCCATGTCCTGCCTAATCACACCCACACCTTCCACCTCTTTACGCATGCATGCGATACCCCATTCCTACCCCTCTTCCATTGGCTTGCTCCTGGCTGGCTTTGGCTGCCTGCAAGTCTGCTAGTCTCTGGACTGACTGAGGCTGAGAGGCTCTGTGAGTGCAACGCAGTCACGCACTGCGTATTTATGGCTGCCTGCGGCCAGTCTACTCTTGCTCGCTGTCGTCGGCTCCTCCCCCCGCCAAGCCCAAGCGTGAGGTGGGCTGCCTGTATCTTTCCCGTTGCGCCGCACAGCCTGCCAGTGTTACCAACCTTTCACGTTACTTTTTACTGACAAATACCTAAAAATTTACTGACAAAAGATTTTTACTGACATCATTTCCCCACTAAATGCACATAAGAGACAGCGTTTCACCAGTAAATGCACGTAATGACAGACAATTTTTCATCCGTAAATGCACATAATGAGAGACAGCTTTTCCCCAGTAAATGCACATAATAAGAGACAGCTTTTCACCAGTAAATGCACATAATAAGAGACAACTTTTCACCAGTAAATGCACATAATAAGATACAGCTTTTCACCAGTAAATGCACATAAGAGACCGCTTTTCACCAGCAAATGCACATAAGAGGCCGCTTTTCACCAGCAAATGCACATAATAAGACACAGCTTTTCACCAGTAAATGCACATAATAAGAGACAGCTTTTCACCAGTAAATGCACATAATAAGAGACAGCTTTTCACCAGCAAATGCACATAATGACAAACAGCCAGTGTCCCCAGTATATGTAGCCAGGGATATATGTGCCCAGTAGAGGTAGCCAGGGGGTATATGTGCTCAGTAGAGGTAGCCAGGGGGTATATGTGCCCAGTAGAGGTAGTCAGGGGGTATATGTGCCCAGTAGAGGTAGCCAGGGGGTATATGTGCCCAGTAGAGGTAGCCAGGGGGTATATGTGCCCAGTAGAGGTAGCCAGGGGGTATATGTGCCCAGTAGAGGTAGCCAGGGGGTATATGTGCCCAGTAGAGGTAGCCAGGGGGTATATGTGCCCAGTAGAGGTAGCCAGGGGGTATATGTGCCCAGTAGAGGTAGCCAGGGGGTATATGTGCCCAGTAGATGTAGCCAGGGGGTATATGTGCCCAGTAGATGTAGCCAGGGGGTATATATACCCTGTAGAGGTAGCCAGGGGGTATATGTGCCCAGTAGAGGTAGCCAGGGGGTATATGTGCCCAGTAGAGGTAGCCAGGGGGTATATGTGCCCAGTAGAGGTAGCCAGGGGGTATATGTGCCCAGTAGAGGTAGCCAGGGGGTATATGTGCCCAGTAGAGGTAGCCAGGGGGTATATGTACCCAGCAGATGTAGCCAGGGGGTACATGTGCCCAGTAGATATAGCCAGGGGGTATATGTGCCCAGTAGAGGTAGCCAGGGGGTATATGTGCCCAGTAGATGTAGCCAGGGGGTATATGTGCCCAGTAGATGTAGCCAGGGGGTATATGTGCCCAGTAGATGTAGCCAGGGGGTATATGTGCCCAGTAGATGTAGCCAGGGGGTATATGTGCCCAGTAGATGTAGTGAGTGACACGGACCCCCTTTAGTTAGTTAGTTAGTGAGTGACAGTCCCCCACAGCCCAAATCCCCCCCCCCTCCTAGCCGCGGCCGCCGCTTCCCCCTCACTTTGCAGCAGCGTCAGACCTCGATCAGCGGGCGACCCGACCAGTAAGAGGGCGCCGGACGCACCCGCTCTATATGCGGAAGTGATGTCACTTCCGCATATCAGTGCGGCGTGCTAGGTCCTAGCGCCCGCACTACTGGTCGCCGTCTGATCGAGGTCTGACGTGGCGCTGGTGCACCTGCTGCTAGAGGGAGGGAGGGAGGGAGAGAGCGGCGGCCACAGGTGGAGAGCGACGCCGGGCGGCGCCTCTCAGAGGCAGGCGCCTGGGTGCCTTGCACCCGCAGCACCCGCCCAGGCTCGGCCCTACAGATAAGCATCCGTTCCTCTTAGCCTAGCCAGGGACCGGGCTCTCCACTCAGGCGTGGCGGATGTGATGTCACTCCTCACAGACTTCCTCACCACCGTTGCTCAGTTGCAGATGAGGCGGGAGCATCACGGCACGTTCAGCAGCTCACACAGTCTTCACCCCCACTTTGCTCAGTCAGAATCAGCGGTGGTACCACCTCTCTTCACAAATCGGTGAGAAGCCGCAAACGAGCCAATCAGCATCTAAACCAGAGGCTCCGCCTTCCGTGTTGTGACTATGAGCAGAGTTTCTCTGAGGCTCATAGTCACAAACTTCGCTCATAGTCACAACACGGAAGGCGGAGCCTCTGGAATAGATGCTGATTGGCTCGTTTGCGGCTTCTCACCGATTTGTGAAGAGAGGTGGTACCACCGCTGATTCTGACTGAGCAAAGTGGGGGTGAAGACTGTGTGAGCTGCTGAACGTGCCGTGATGCTCCCGCCTCATCTGCAACTGAGCAACGGTGGTGAGGTAGTCTGTGAGGAGTGACGTCACATCCGCCACGCCTGAGTGGAGAGCCCGGTCCCCGGCTAGGCTAAGAGGGACGGATGCTTATCTGGGCTGTGTACGCTGTGCCGGCCACAGTTGAATAAGGTGAGACCTCTCCTATTGGAGCCTTCAATTGAAATATTAGGAGTCTCAGAGCGCCCCTTCCTTCTTATTATTTTCCCCACCCATAAACACCCATAAAAAATGGCACTATAGCATCATTTGCTTTGGAGAGGCAGTTCCTGTATATTGGAAAGAGGGAGAGTAATAGGGTAGGACCCCCACAGTCCTGGGACCCCCAGCAGCTAAATGGACTGATTCTATTAATACACCTCTGAAGCTGAAATAATACTTTCAAATAATCCTTGTAACAAACAAAATCTTCATTTGGCTACCACCCTGTTCTTCTAAATTCGGCTCACGCACTGGGTGCATAACATTTCTCACCCTAAATGCTGCAGGAAGATACCAAGACAATTTTACCATGGGGCCACTGGATTTGTAGACACGCCTCTAGTTGAATCAGGGATATTGTTATCACTATGAATGTTTACCTTTTACTGATTTGTAGCTAAAAATGTTGCACAAATAAAGCAGAGTCTAGTGTGTTGTAACTCCGATAAGACAGCCTCATCTGTTACAGAGGGCATTCACTGCTAAAGACCTAGCACAGTTCTGTATATAGTGCATGTTTACCTGGTACCTAAGCTCTACCCAATCAGACAGCTTTACTGAACTTCTAGTTTACCCAACAATTTTCTTAGGAACTGATAATGTCAATGTCCCACACATTGCTCTGCTTACTCAAAGCAGAACTAAACTTACATTAAAAAGGAACTTTACTGCCTATAACTTCATTCATAGAATTGCTTATTTTTTACAATATTGATGTATATATTATTTAGTCAGTGTTTGCCTATTTTAAATTCTTTCCTCACCCTGATTTACATTCTTAAAGAGACTCTGTAACAAAATGTTCAGCCTTTTTTCTACTATCCTACAAGTTCCTATATCTATTCTAAAGTGCTCTGGCTTACTGCAGCCTTTTTTAGTTGCTACATTGCTGTAATAAATCAAATTTACTCTCCTTTGTCAGGCTTGTTGGCCCAAAGAGGAAGTGGCTGTAATTGTTTACAGACAGGAGGAGGTTACACCGATAGCCCTGCTCTTAGTCTCTTTTAGTCTTTCACACACTGAAAACTGTGAAAAGCAGAGCTCACACATTCCCTGCTCTCAGTAACTCAGTATCATCTACTGATAAAAGCTGATAATTGTGAGAAGCATAGCTCATAGACTATTGCAGAATGCAGACATGGACCTGCTATCAGTAATCGCTACTAAAGATTGCAGCATTCTTTACAAGGTAAAACTTCTTTTAAACTGTGAAATAGACTTTAAAGAGACACTGTAACATCAAAAATATCCCCTGGGGGGTACTCACCTCGGGTGGGGGAAGCCTCGGGATCCTAATGAGGCTTCCCACGCCGTCCTCTGTCCCACAGGGGTCGCACTGCAGCCCTCCGAACAGCAGCCGACAGACCCGACTGTTAATTCAATATTTACCTTTGCAGGCTCCAGCGGGGGCACTGTGGCTGCTTTCGGCTCCGAAGTAGACGGAAATACCCGATCTCAGTCAGGTCCGCTCTACTGCGCAGGCGCAAGTCTCCGGCGCCTGCGCAGTAGAGCAGACCCGACGGCGATCAGGTATTTCCGCCTACTTCGGGGCCAACAGCCGTCAGAGCGCCTGCGCAGGAGCCGGGAAGATAAATATTGACGTCACCGCTGTACGGAGGGCTGCAGCGAGACCCCTGAGGGACGGAGGACGGTGTGGGAAGCCTCATTAGGATCCTGAGGCTTCCCCCACCCGAGGTGAGTACCCCCCAGGGGACGTTTTGACGTTATAGATTCTCTTTAACCACTTGAGGACTCAGCCTTTACCCCCCCTTAAGGACCAGCGCTGTTTTTTCCATTCAGACCACTGCAGCTTTAACGGTTTATTGCTCGGTCATACAACCTACCACCTAAATGAATTTTGGCTCCTTTTCTTCTCACTAATACAGCTTTCTTTTGATGCTATTTGATTGCTGCTGCGAGTTTTACTTTTTATTATATTCATCAAAAAAGACATGAATTTTGGCAAAAAAATGATTTTTTTAACTTTCTGTGCTGACATTTTTCAAATAAAGTAAAATTTCTGTATACATGCAGCGCGAAAAATGTGGACAAACATGTTTTTGATGAAAAAAAACCCATTCAGTGTATATTTATTGGTTTGGGTAAAAGTTATAGCGTTTACAAACTATGGTGCAAAAAGTGAATTTTCCCATTTTTAAGCATCTCTGACTTTCCTGACTACCTGTCATGTTTCATGAGGTGCTAAAATTCCAGGATAGTATAAATACCCCACAAATAACCCCATTTTGGAAAGAAGACATCCCAAAGTATTCACTGAGAGGCATAGTGAGTTCATAGAAGATTTTATTTTTTGTCACAAGTTAGCGGAAAATGACAGTTTGTCACAAAAAAAAAAAAAAAAAAAAGGTTTCCATTTCTGCTAACTTGTAACAAAAAAAAATGAAATCTGCCATGGACTCAACATGCCCCTCAATGAATACCTTGAAGTGTCTATTTTTCAAAATGGGGTCATTTATGGGGTGTGTTTACTGTCCTGGCATTTTGGGGGGTGCGGAATTGTAAGCACCCCTGTAAAGCCTAAAAGTAATCATTGCACTGTGGGCCTCTTAGCGCAGTTTGGCTGCAAAAAAGTGTCACACATATGGTATCGCCATACTCGGGAGAAGTAGTACAATGTGTTTTGGGGTGTATTTTTACACATACCCATGCTGGGTGGGAGAAATATCTCTGCAAATGACAATTTTTTGATTTTTTTTACACACAATTGTCCATTTACAGAGTTATTTCTCCCACTCAGCATGGGTATGTATAAAAATACACCCCAAAACACATTGTACTACTTCTCCTGAGTACGGCGATACCACATGTGTGGCACTTTTTTGCACCCTAACTGCGCTAAGGGGCCCAAAGTCCAATGAGTACCTTTAGGATTTCACAGGTCATTTTGAGAAATTTGGTTTCAAGACTACTCCTCACGGTTTAGGGCCCCTAAAATGCCAGGGCAGTATAGGAACCCCACAAATGACCCCATTTTACAAAGAAGACACCCCAAGGTACTCAATTAGGAGTATGGTGAGTTCATAGAAGATTTTACTTTTTGTCACAAGTTAGCGGAAAATGATTGTTATTGGGTTTTTTTACCAAGTGTCATTTTCCGCTAACTTGTGACAAAAAATAAAATCTTCTATGAACTCACCATACTCCTAACGGAATACCTTGGGATGTCCTCTTTGTAAAATGGGGTCATTTGTGGGGTTCCTATACTGCTCTGGCATTTTAGGGGCCCTAAACCGTGAGGAGTAGTCTTGAAACCAAATGTTTCAAAATGACCTGTGAAATGCTAAAGGTACTCATTGGACTCTGGGCCCCTTAGCGCAGTTAGGGTGCAAAAAAGTGCCACACATGTGGTATCGCCGTACTCGGGAGAAGTAGTACAATGTGTTTTGGGGTGTATTTTTACACATACCCATATTGGGTGGGAGAAATATCTCTGTAAATGACAATTTTTTGATTTCTTTACACACAATTGTCAATTTACAGAGATATTTCTCCCACCCAATATGGGTATGTGTAAAAATACACCCCAAAACACATAATACTACTTCTCCTGAGTACGGCGGTACCACATGTGTGGCACTTTTTTGCATCCTAACTGCGCTAAGGGGCCCAGAGTCCAATGAGTACCGTTAGCATTTCACAGGTCATTTTGAGAAATTTGGTTTCAAGACTACTCCTCACGGTTTAGGGCCCCTAAAATGCCAGGACAGTATAGGAACCCCACAAATGACCCCATTTTACAAAGAGGACATCCTAAGGTATTCCGTTAGAAGTATGGTGAGTTCATAGAAGATTTTTTTTTTGTCACAAGTTAGTGGAAAATGACATTTGGTAAAAAAACCCCAATAAAAATCATTTTCCGCTAACTTGTGACAAAAAGCTAAATCTTCTATGAACTCACCATACTCCTAATTGAGTACCTTGGGGTGTCTTCTTTCTAAAATGGGGTCATTTGTGGGGTTCCTATACTGCTCTGGCATTTTAGGGGCCCTAAACCGTGAGGAGTAGTCTTGAAACCAAATGTTTCAAAATGACCTGTGAAATGCTAAAGGTACTCATTGGACTCTGGGCCCCTTAGCGCAGTTAGGGTGCAAAAAAGGGCCACACATGTGGTATCGCCGTACTCGGGAGAAGTAGTACAATGTGTTTTGGGGTGTATTTTTACACCTACCCATATTGGGTGGGAGAAATATCTCTGTAAATGACAATTTTTTGATTTCTTTACACACAATTGTCAATTTACAGAGATATTTCTCCCACCCAATATGGGTATGTGTAAAAATACACCCCAAAACACATAATACTACTTCTCCTGAGTACGGCGGTACCACATGTGTGGCACTTTTTTGCACCCTAACTGCGCTAAGGGGCCCAGAGTCCAATGCGTACCGTTAGCATTTCACAGGTCATTTTGAGAAATTTGGTTTCAAGACTACTCCTCACGGTTTAGGGCCCCTAAAATGCCAGGACAGTATAGGAACCCCACAAATGACCCCATTTTACAAAGAGGACATCCTAAGGTATTCCGTTAGGAGTATGGTGAGTTCATAGAAGATTTTTTTTTTTGTCACAAGTTAGTGGAAAATGACACTTGGTAAAAAAAACCCAATAAAAATCATTTTCCGCTAACTTGTGACAAAAAGCTAAATCTTCTATGAACTCACCATACTCCTAATTGAGTACCTTGGGGTGTCTTCTTTCTAAAATGGGGTCATTTGTGGGATTCCTATACTGCTCTGGCATTTTAGGGGCCCTAAACCGTGAGGAGTAGTCTTGAAACCAAATGTTTCAAAATGACCTGTGAAATGCTAAAGGTACTCATTGGACTCTGGGCCCCTTAGCGCAGTTAGGGTGCAAAAAAGTGCCACACATGTGGTATCGCCGTACTCGGGAGAAGTAGTACAATGTGTTTTGGGGTGTATTTTTACACATACCCATATTGGGTGGGAGAAATATCTCTGTAAATGACAATTTTTTGATTTCTTTACACACAATTGTCCATTTACAGAGATAGAGAAGTAGTACAATGTGTTTTGGGGTGTATTTTTACACATACCCATATTGGGTGGGAGAAATATCTCTGTAAATGGACAAATGTGTGTAAAAAAAATCAAAAAATTGTCATTTACAGAGTGATTTCTTCTACCCATCATGGGTATGTGTAAAAATACACCCTAAAACACATTGGTCTACTTCTCCCGGGTACGGCGATAGCACGTGTGGCACTTTTTTGCAGCCTAACTGCGCTAAGGGGCCCAACGTGCAATGACTACCTTTGGGCTTTACAGGGGTGCTCACAATTTAGCCCCCCCCCCCACATGACAGGACAGTTAACAAACCCCACAAATGACCCCATTTTAAAAATAAGACACCACAAAGTATTCCATGAGGGGCATGGTGAGTTTATAAAAAAAATTATTTTTTGTCACAAGTTAGCAGAAAAGGATACTTTGTGAAAAAAAACAAAAAACAACAATTTATGCTAACTTGTGACAAAAAACAAAATCTTCTATGAACTCACCATGCACCTCACGGAATACTTTGGGGTGTCCTCTTTCCAAAATGGGGTCATTTGTGGGGTCTGTCCTGGCATTTTAGGGCCTCTGCAATCATTACATGTATGGCCAGTATTTCTGCTATACTCCTTATATTGGGCATACAGGTAGTGCATTCTGGGCTGAAAGGAAAAATGAACGGCAAACATCCCTTCATTCGCATCGATCAATGTGGATGAACAAATATCTGCCAAAAAATGTGAAACAAAAAGAAAAGAAAGAGGGACATAGGAGCTGCCACCCCAAAAATCCAAACCCACCAGCTCGTATGCCCAGGCAATCCTGATTTATTCATCCACATTGATCGATGTGAATGGAGAAATCATTGCTTGAGTTCTTTTTTGATACAAAGTGCTTGCCAAAGCATATGAACCCCAACACCACACCTTGGCCCATATGCCTCGGCAAACGTATCTTTTTTACTGTGGAGGAGAAATCTCGTCCTACAGCGCTGCATGCACTGATTTTGTGTAACCTGACAGAAGCGCAATGCTTCTGTCAGGATGCACCATCAGTGCTGCAGCTGATTGGTCGGTCGGTCGGTCGGTCGGTCTGGATAGAAAAAAGAGAGAAGAAAAACGAAAAAAACAAAAAGGAGGGGAAGGCGTCCGCCTGGACATAGGAGCTGCCACCCCAAAAATCCAAACCCACCAGCTCGTATGCCCAGGCAATCCTGATTTATTCATCCACATTGATCGATGTGAATGGAGAAATCATTGCTTGAGTTCTTTTTTGATACAAAGTGCTTGCCAAAGCATATGAATCCCCAACACCACACCTTGGCCCATATGCCTCGGCAAACGTATCTTTTTTACTGTGGAGGAGAAATCTCGTCCTACAGCGCTGCATGCACTGATTTTGTGTAACCTGACAGAAGCGCAATGCTTCTGTCAGGATGCACCATCAGTGCTGCAGCTGATTGGTCGGTCGGTCTGGATAGAAAAAAGAGAGAAGAAAAACGAAAAAAAACAAAAAGGAGGGGAAGGCGTCCGCCTGGACATAGGAGCTGCCACCCCAAAAATCCAAACCCACCAGCTCGTATGCCCAGGCAATCCTGATTTATTCATCCACATTGATCGATGTGAATGGAGAAATCATTGCTTGAGTTCTTTTTTGATACAAAGTGCTTGCCAAAGCATATGAATCCCCAACACCACACCTTGGCCCATATGCCTCGGCAAACGTATCTTTTTTACTGTGGAGGAGAAATCTCGTCCTACAGCGCTGCATGCACTGATTTTGTGTAACCTGACAGAAGCGCAATGCTTCTGTCAGGATGCACCATCAGTGCTGCAGCTGATTGGTCGGTCGGTCGGTCGGTCTGGATAGAAAAAAGAGAGAAGAAAAACGAAAAAAACAAAAAGGAGGGGAAGGCGTCCGCCTGGACATAGGAGCTGCCACCCCAAAAATCCAAACCCACCAGCTCGTATGCCCAGGCAATCCTGATTTATTCATCCACATTGATCGATGTGAATGGAGAAATCATTGCTTGAGTTCTTTTTTGATACAAAGTGCTTGCCAAAGCATATGAATCCCCAACACCACACCTTGGCCCATATGCCTCGGCAAACGTATCTTTTTTACTGTGGAGGAGAAATCTCGTCCTACAGCGCTGCATGCACTGATTTTGTGTAACCTGACAGAAGCGCAATGCTTCTGTCAGGATGCACCATCAGTGCTGCAGCTGATTGGTCGGTCGGTCGGTCGGTCTGGATAGAAAAAAGAGAGAAGAAAAACGAAAAAAACAAAAAGGAGGGGAAGGCGTCCGCCTGGACATAGGAGCTGCCACCCCAAAAATCCAAACCCACCAGCTCGTATGCCCAGGCAATCCTGATTTATTCATCCACATTGATCGATGTGAATGGAGAAATCATTGCTTGAGTTCTTTTTTGATACAAAGTGCTTGCCAAAGCATATGAATCCCCAACACCACACCTTGGCCCATATGCCTCGGCAAACGTATCTTTTTTACTGTGGAGGAGAAATCTCGTCCTACAGCGCTGCATGCACCGATTTTGTGTAACCTGACAGAAGCGCAATGCTTCTGTCAGGGTGCATCATCAGTGCTGCAGCTGATTGGTCGGTTGGAAAAAAAGAGAGAAGAAGAAAAAAAAAAAAAAAAAAAAAAAAGCAAGCAAGCAGCAAAGCACTTCAATAACATTAACTTTTTAAACTTTATTAAATATGTTCAAACCAAACAATAACATTGGTAACCAAATATTAACTTTTTTGCTTACCTGTTTTTTTGTTTTTTTGTTTTTTTTTACCTGCGAGCTGAGGATAAACTTCTCCTCCCCCATGGGTCAATGTGCAAAGTGCAAATCGCACAGATATGTGGCGAAGTACATTATGCATTCTGTCCCAAGTGAAAGGAGAGGTTTCTGGCAGGCCAGTGTATTTGGATCTCTCAAAACCTGATGTTTGGGTTCACACTGCATACTGGCCTATCCGGTCGGTCGAGCCCGCCGCACCGTCTCGCCCAAAATAGATCTTCAGGGAATACCACAAGAGTAGCATTCGGCCTAGTAATTAACTGCGTCGCCGTAGACTAACATGACTTCCGGGCCGACCCAAATTGCCGCAGAAGCCACGCAGTAACGTAGGCATGCACTAGCATTAAGTCAAGCACTTCCGGCGTAGGGGGGGACCGCAAAGTGTGACTTTTGCTAGGCAATTTGCCCTAACGCATCGCGGCAGTGTGAAATAGCACTGAGAGACCCTTGTGTGCCTACTGCTGTGTCTGTAGTTCCCTAGGTTCTAAAAGTGTGCCTTCTCGTGGTACCTCTCATAACACTCCCCTAGGCATAGGCCAGGCTGGTCAGGACAGCGGGGACAGTAAACGGGGGTGTCACGCCTTATTCCAGCCTTGCTGCAGACACGACATCTTTTTCTGGGGTTGCGTTGAGTTGGGGTACTGGGAATCGGGTAGGCGTAATGCCTTCCATGCAGCCGGCTAGTTGCATTTGGGGGTTGGGCTCTGTCACCTTCTGGATAGAGGAGTGCCGAAACAATGTCTTCCTGGAATTGAAGGAAAGATCCAGTTCTCCCAGCCTTACTGTAGAGAACAAAGCTGTTGTACATCGCCAATTGAATTAAATACACAGACACTTTCTTATACCAGCGTCTGGTTTTCCGGGAAATTAAATAGGGCCCTAACATCTGGTCATTGAAGTCCACCCCTCCCATGTTGGCATTATAGCTGTGGACGGCGAGGGGCTTTTCAATGACCTCTGTTGCCCGTGTAATTTGTACTGTCGTGTCTGTGTGAATGGTAGACAGAAGGTAAACGTCCCTCTTGTCCTTCCATTTCACCGAGAGCAAGTCATCGGTACACAAGGCGGCCCTCTCCCCCCGTTGAAGTCTGGTGTTAACGAGCTGTTGGGGGAAGCCCCGGCGACTAGGCCGCACGGTGCCACAGCATCGGATTCCTTCTAACTTTAAGTGCTGAAAGAGGGCCACACTTGTGTAAAAGTTGTCCACATAAAGATGGTACCCCTTCTGGAACAAGGGTGACACCAAGTCCCACACAATCTTTCCACTGCTCCCCAGGTAGTCAGGACATCCGACCGGCTCCAATTTTGAGTCTTTTCCCTCATAGACCCTAAAACGAGATGTATAGCCTGTGGCCCTATCACAGAGCTTATACAGTTTCACCCCATACCGGGCGCGCTTGCTTGGGATGTACTGTTTGATGCCAAGGCGCCCGGTAAAATGTACGAGGGACTCATCTACACAGATGTTCTGTTCAGGGGTATAAGCATCTGCAAATGTGGATGACAGGTGGTCTATGAGGGGCCGAATTTTGTGGAGCCGGTCATAAGCTGGGTGGTCTCTTTCATGACAGGTGTCGTTGTCATTGAAATGCAGGAAGCGCAGGATGATCTCAAATCGCGTCCTGGACATGGCAGCAGAGAACACGGGCATGTTATGTATTTGGCGTGTAGACCAATAAGAGCGCAATACATTTTTTTTAGTAATACCCATGTTGAGGAGAAGGCCCAAAAAAATTTTAAGTTCGGAAACTTGGAGTGGTTTCCACCGAAAAGGCTGGGCGTGGCAGCTTTTCGGATGGGTGGTTATAAATTGTGTGGCATATAGGTTGGTCTCAGCCACAATTAAGTCAAGGAGATCCTGGGTGAGGAACAGTTCAAAAAAGTCTAGGGCCGATCCTAGTTCAACTGTCTCCACCTGGACTCCAGACTGGGCGGTGAAAGGGGGCAGTATGGGTGCGGCGGGATCAGGGGAATGCCAATCAGGGTTTGCCAGCACCTCTGGAAAACCAATGGGAGTACGGGCCCGTCTACTTGGTGGCTGCGGATCGGATCTTAATTCACGTACCACCGAACCAGTTTCTACTTCCAGGATGGTGTCCGCCACTTCATCAGGGTCTTCTGCGGAAGTACTGGTGTTGATAGGCCCAGGAGATGCTGCGCTGCTGGTGCATGCCTCACCAAGAAAAATCAGATCAGCGCCACTCTGCTGCCCTTGAGACTGATCTTCCGCCACCTGCAGTCCAGTGACATGGGGTGTGGTACGCCTGGCTCTAGCCGGGACCTCAACCTCGTCATCGGAACTATCGGTCTGAGAGCCACTGCTGTCTACAGGATCGTACTCTGAACCCGAAGATTCGTCGAATAAGTCGACCCAATCATCCTCATCCGACTGGTCCATGTACCTGTAGATGTCTTCATTGGAAAACCTCTTTTTTGCCATGGTGGCCTGCTAAATTTAGGAGGTATTCCTCTGAGACTACCCAGGAAAAGAGCACCTACCTAGCGAAAGGGAGTACTTGAGAGGTAGAAAGCTGTGGTCACTGAGTTTAGATAAAAAAAATCAAAACTGATGTTTACAGTGCCACAGCTTGTGTACAGTGTTTTTTGCAGTGATCAGAAAAAAGAAATTTCTGTCACTGCGGTGGGGCGGGCTGAACGCAGTGCAGGCGAACGATCAGGTCTGATCGGGCAAACACTGCGTTTTTTTGTGGATCCTAGAGACCCTAATATAGATCTGACTGTGATCACTAATAATCACTTACAGATACTATATAGTACCAATGCTGATTAGCGACAGTGATGACGCTAATTAGTGACTGTGGTGCAGTGGGCTGAGCACTAACTGACACTAACAACCCTTTTGCTTAGCTAACTGGCCTAACTGTTTGTTACCACTAGTGATACTAAAAAAGTTTTTAGATCACTAGGATAGTGATAGTGATGGTGATGGTGAGGGGGGGGGGGGGGGGGGGGTTGGGGATCAGAGAGCAATCACAAATAATCAAAAACAATCACGAGACAATTACAACACAATTACAGCAATCGGCGCAATCAAAGCCAATCACGGACCAATTGAATCCAATAACGTGACAATCAAAAACCAATTACGTGACAATTGAAGCCAATCACACGACAATCGATGCTAATCACAGGGCAAAACAGCCAATCAGTGGGCAATTGGCACAATCAAAACCAATTACGGGCAATTGAAGCCAATCACGCGACAATCGAAGCCCAATTACGTGACAATCGAAGCCAATCACACGACAATCGATGCCAATCACAGTGCAATTGAGACAATTGTAGCCAAACAAAGCACAATCAAGCCTTACAGACAGGAGATAAGATACACAATGGCAGGGGGGAGAATATACGCAATCAATGAACTAGGACGGTGTGGGGAGGATCGGAAGGGGTGGGGGGTGATCAGATACCCCTAAGGGGTAGTTGGGGGTCTAATCTGATGGATAGGAGTGACAGGTGGTGATAGATGGGTTATTGACGGGTGATAAGTGGGTGTTTACAGGGAAAAACAGATGTAAACAATGGACTGCTGATGTGATCAGGGGGGGTGTCTCGGAGGGATCTGAAAGGGTGGGTGGGTGATCAGAAGCCCCTAATGGGCAGTTGGGGGTCTGATCTGATGGGGGGCAGTGGCAGGTGGTGACAAGGGATGATTGACAGGTGACGGATAGGTGATTGACAGCTGATCAGCGGGCAATTACAGGGAAGATAGATCCAGTATACGGGGGGAGGGGGGGGAGATCTGAAGGGGTGGGGGGTGATCAGATACCCCTAAGGGGCAGTTGGGGGTCTGATCTAATGGGGGGCAGTGACAGGTGGTGACAAGGGATGATTGACAGGTGACTGATAGGTGATTGGCAGCTGATCACTGGGGAGATAGACAGATGCAGGGGAGATAGATAGGTTCAGTATACAGGGGGGGGGGGGGGGGTCGGGGGGAGATCTGGAGGTGTGGGGGGTGATCAGATACCCCTAAGGGGTAGTTGGGGGTCTGCTCTGATGGATAGGAGTGACAGGTGGTGACAGGGATTGATTGATGGGTGATATGGGGGTTGGTTAGGTCTGATCTGCGTGCTGCAGGGGGGTACAGGGGGGTGTCTGATGGGTGCTGCGGGTGATCGGGGGGTCTGTGGGGCTCCTAATGTGTGCGTGTGTGTGTGCTTACTGTGCCTGCTCTCCTCGCTGGTGGTCGATCGCTAAGTGTGACCACCAGCGGGAGGCAGGCAGTATAATACAGTTTGTTACGTAAACAAACTGTATTATACCTGTTCTATTGGCCGATTTGAATTTTTACAGCCCGCCGGCGCTGCTGATTGGCCGGCGGGCTGAAGTCACATGGGGGCCGAAGAGTGTGACGTAGCGATCGCGCGGCTACAGCCGCGCGATCGCTCGTTAATTAGGCTGCAGCCGGCGACGCAGTACTGCGTCGCTGGTCCTGCAGCTGCCACTTTGCCGACGCACGGTATAAGCGTGCGGTCGGCAAGTGGTTAAAGGGTGAATTTATTGTTTAATAATATAACCTTTCATGGAAACTGTAATGCAGTTTACAGGAACATGCAATATTAAAATGAACTTCCTGTTTGGCAGCCATATTTTTTGTTTACAAAAACAGTTCATAAAAATGCTTTTTTTGGGCCAGGATCCTGGTGGGGAGCAGCGAAAATGTGACAGAGGGGGACAGGAGATAAAAACCTACAGGAGATAAAAACCTACAGTGCATCACTGTGGAATGTTTGTTTGTTGTGTGTTACCGAATAGAGCAGAAATAACACCTGCTCTCCCAGAAGGCTTTGGGGCACTAGGGTGCATAATAAATGGCCTGAACTTAACATCACTGGGTGGGATTATATACCAATATACAGCAATATATACATATAGGAAATGTTTCTGATGCTGAAACCAGGATATTGAATGCAATGTGGGCATCCTGAATAATGTAGTAATGTAGTAATCTACTATATGTCACTGGAGTTCCTCCTTTTAGAAAGCAGTCCATTGTATTGTGGGGTCATTGTAATTTTAGCAATATTAAAAAGCAAGCATTTTCAGCTCATTCACTCTCTTGAAAGAGTACTTAAAGGGAACCTTAACTCTAAAAAAATGAGTTTTACTTACCTGGGGCATCTACCAGCCCCCTGCAGCCATCCTGTGCCCTCACAGTCACTCATGGCTCCTCTGATCCCCTGCTGCCAGCTAGTTTCGTTTTTGGCGACTGGAAGTCGGCCGGCCGCCATGCGTATGTTTTTATGCATTCCTGCTGGTGCAGAAAGCTATTGCAGACATCAACAAGTACATTTTTACACGTTACAGGTGTAATGCGTAA
This sequence comes from Hyperolius riggenbachi, assembly GCF_040937935.1. Lineage (NCBI taxonomy): Eukaryota > Metazoa > Chordata > Amphibia > Anura > Hyperoliidae > Hyperolius > Hyperolius riggenbachi. The sequence goes on from NC_090655.1 coordinate 73,775,432, forward strand.
AATTTTACGCTGATGTCTGCAATAGTTTCCTGCACCAGCAGGAATGCGTAAAAACATACGCATGGCGGCCAACCGACTCCCCGTTGGCAAAAACGAAACCAGCTGGCAGCAGGGGACCAGAGGAGCCATGAGTGACTGCGAGGGCACAGGATGGCTGCAGGGGGCTGGTAGATGCCCCAGGTAAGTAAAACTCATTTTTTTTTTAGGGTTAAGGTTCCCTTTAAGTGACATGTGACATGAGGAGAACATGTGCATGTACAATCCGCATCCTACATACAACTAGCCTGTTTTCCTTTTTATTACCTACCTGTATGGGTAAAGCATCCAGGGTCCATATACAATTCCCCTTTTCTCCTAAGTTTTCTACTAGGTGATATTGTCACACCAAATTGATAAAACAACTTTTAGGCCTGGAACCCACTACAAATCGCTATCGCTAATTGCAATTGCTAGCGTTTTGTATGAGCGCAGTTTGTAAGTAATTTCATGAGCGATTGCTGAGCGTTTAAGGAACTCGCTAGCGATTTGAATCGCTCCCTAAACGTTAAGAAAACCGCTCTAATGGGTTACAGCTATTAAGCCACCAGCAAGCAAGAAATAAAAATTTTAGTAGTACTTTTTCATCTACTTTTCGATAGTTTTTCAGTTGCAGAGTTCTATAAAAGTTATTTAAACAGAAGGTGAAAAATGATCCCCTAGGAGAAAAAGTTAATTGAATAAGGGCCCCGGGGCTCTAAATGACAATTTCTCTGCCGTCAAACTAGCAACTAGTAGAACAAGTTCAACAGTTCAAGATTTGACTATATGTAAGCTGAATCTGATATAAAATCTGCTTCATTCAGCTGCAAAACATATGACCCTTTTAACATTTCAGCACTAAATCTTATTAGCAGAGTTTACCAAGCCAGATAAAAGTGTTTTGCCTTCTATTTACTTTTCAGGACATCAGGCTAAAGGTCCATAACCATGGCAAGATTTCATGTGTTAAAATGACAGATGAACGATCGTCCCACGACATCGTGTAATTATCTTTCAAAGACAAAGCTGGAAACAACACTTACAGATAGCTGATGTACGACACATGCATTTTGAAAGACCTTCATGACAGATCAAATGAGATCAATTCGTTCAAAATCCCCCAGGTACAGATCTTTAAACAATCTTTCCATTAAAGTCTATGGAACTACCCCTTGCATCTTTCTTAGTTTAAAGGGATACTGTAGGGGGGTCGGGGGAAAATGAGTTGAAGTTACCTGGGGCTTCTAATGGTCCCCCGTAAATGTCCTGTGCCCGTGCAGCCACTCGCCGATGCTCCGGCCCCGCCTCCGGTTCACTTCTGGAATTTCAGACTTTAAAGTCGGAAAATCACTGCGCCTGTGCGGCTGTGCCCTCACTCCCACTGACGTCATCAGGAGTGTATTGCGCAGGTCCAGTATGGTCTGTGCCTGCTCAGTACACTCCTGGTGACATCATCGGGAGCGAGGACACGGCAACACAGGCGCAGTGGTTTTCAGACTTTAAAGTCTGAAATTCCAGAGGTGAACCGGAGGCGGGGGCACAGGACATCTACGGGGGACCATTAGAAGCCCCGGGTAACTTCAACTCATTTTCATCCGACCCCCCTACAGTATCCCTTTAACAAGTCAATCATTGGTAATCTTGCGGTCTATTGCTGTTCTCCGCATCCCATCAGCAAAGATCATTAGTGTAAAAATCGTGGAAACTTTGTTCATCTGCAGTTTCCAGCGATTCAGTGTTGCAGTGGGTACTTAGCTTAAAGGACAATTGTAAAGAGAGGTATAGGAAGGCTGCCATATTTATTTCCTTTTAACCACTTTACCCCCATGCGTACGAATTTCTCCATCCCTTTTTCCATCCTATCACCCCCAGGGACGGAGAAATCCGTACTTTCCGCGCTCCCGCCGCTGCCCGCGCTCCCGCTCGCTCTAGCGCGCACTCCCGCTCGTAAACACGCCGTCGGCCGCTCGCCCGGAAATCAATGAACGGGAAAATCCATTCCCGTTAGTTGATCTAAGCCCCGCAATGATCCGCTGCTTCTCCACTAAGCAGCGCAATCATTGTGAGAAAAAAAACCTTTCTCAGCCTCCTAGTACTTCCTGCAAGCGTCCGGAAGGACGATTGCAGGTTGCATTAAACAAAAAGTTACTGTTGCCATCTTGTGGCCAAATAGTAAAACTACACCCTAAAGCATTTTTTACATACAAATAAATTAGTTTTACACTAAAAATGAACTCCTTACCTCCCACACTCCTCAATTTCTTTTTTTTTGTAATTAAAAAAAAAAATTACAAATAAAAAAAATACATAAATAGTTGCCTTAGGGACTGAACTTTTTAAATATTTATGTCAAGAGGGTATAACACTGTTACTTTATAAACTATGGGCTTGTAATTAGGGATGGACGCAAAACTGAAAAAAATGCACCTTTATTTCCAATTAAAATATTGGCGCCAAACATTGTGATAGGGACATAATTTAAACGGTTTTATAACCGGGAGAAATGGGCAAATACATTTCATGGGTTTTAATTACAGTAGCATGCATTATTTGAAAACTATAAAGGCCGAAAACTGAAAAATAATACATTTTTTCCCACATTTTTTCCTATTTTCCCATTAAAACACATTTAGAATAAAATAATTCTTGGCATAATGTCCCACCTAAAGAAAGCCGAATTAGTGGCGAAAAAAAACAAGATATAGTTAATTTCATTGCGATAAATAATGATAAAGTTATAGACTAATGAATGGAAGGAGCGCTGAAAGGTGAAAATTGCTCTGGTGGTCCAGGGGTAAAACCCCTCAGTTGGGAAGTGGTTAAACAATACCATTTGCCTGTCTTTCCTGCTGATCTGCTGCCTCTTAACCATTTAAGCCACCTGGACGTGATTGTCATGTCCAGACGGCTGCTGCTGTGCTGCGCGCTCCCATGCATGATCGCGCACCCGCATGCTCCCGTGCCACCCCCGTTGCCCAGAGATCATTGATCTAAGTCCCCAGTAGAGAGGCCAGACCTTCTGAGAAAAAAAAAGTTTCCTGTCCTCCTCATATTCCTGGAAGCAAGAGTGTTCGCTTCCAGGACTAAATTTTTTTTTATATATATATATAAAATAAACACACATTGTTACATTTAAAATTAACTGCTTAACTCCCACACCAAAATTTACTCAAATACATTTTTTTGTGAAAAACAAATTTCAATTAAAAAAAACAAAACATAAATAGTTAACTAAGGGTCTGAACTTTTTAATATGCATGTGAAGACGGTATATTACAAGCATTTTTTAAATTATAAGCTTGTAAAATAGTGATGGACGCAAAACTGAAAAAATGCACCTTTATTTCCAAATAAAATATTGGCGCCATGCATTGTTATAGGGATATAATTTAAATGGTGTAATAATCGGGACAAATTGGCAAATAAAATACATAGGTTTTAATTATGGTAGCATGTATTATTTTAAAGCTATAATGGATGAAAACTGAGAAATAATGCATTTTTTCAATTTTTTCTTAATATTCCTGTTAAAATGTATTTAGAAAAAAATAATTCTTAGCAAAATGTACCACGCAAAGAAAGCCTAATTGATGGCGGAAAAAACAAGATATAGATCAATTCTTTGTGATAATTAGTGATAAAGTTATTGGCGAATGAATGGGAGATGAAAATTGCTTTGATGCATAAGGTGAAAAATACCCGCGAGCTGAAATAGTTAAGCTCACCTCGCGATGCAGAAAGATGGATCCAACGATGTCTCTCTGACGACGAGTACTCCCTCCGGGTATGCGCAAAGTTACACGACAGACAGAAACGAGACTTCAAGCGATCGCGGTGCATGGGAATTGTAGAGGATTTTAAAGATCCTATCAACCGTGATGGTCATTAAGCGACTTCCGCTTGATTGTGTGACCGTAGTCACATCGCACGATCGCAGAAACGACCACTCATCACTTTGAAAAAATTGCCAGTCATCAGGAAAAACCTCAGAAAATCGCAAGGTGGGTACAGGCCTTAATACTTCTAGCCATAGACCCTGAACTAGCATATTGCAGATCAGGTATTTCTGACATTATTGTCAGATCTGACAAGATTAGCTGCATGCTTATTTCTGGTGTGATTCAGATACTACTGCAGCAAAATAGACCAGCAGGGCGGCCAAGCAACTGGTATTGTTGAAAAGGAAATAAATATAGCAACCTCCATATTCTTTTCACTTCAGTTGTCCTTTAAATTCCCTTTCTGTTTGATTGCCTCATTTGCATAAATAACAAATAGTTTTGTAATACTACAGGGTGGGCCATTTATATGGATACACCTTAATAAAATGGGAATGGCTTGTGATATTAACTTCCTGTTTGTGACACATTAGTATATGTAAAGGGGGGAGGGGGACTTTTCAAGATGAGTGGTGACCATGGTGGCCATTTTGAAATCGGCCATTTTGAATCCAACTTTTGTTTTTTCAATAGGAAGAGGGTCATGTGACACATCAAACTTATTGGGAATTTCACAAGAAAAACAATAGTGTGCTTGGTTTTAACATAACTTTATTCCTTTATGAGTTATTTACAAGTTTCTGACCACTGTGTTCAATGTGCTGCCCATTGTGTTGGATTGTCAATGCAACCCTCTTCTCCTACTCTTCACACACTGATAGCAACACCGCAGGAGAAATGCTAGCACAGGCTTCCAGTATCTGTAGTTTCAGGTGCTGCACATCTCGTATCTTCACAGCATAGACAATTGCCTTCAGATGACAAAGATAGTGGGAACATTCTTCATCAATGGAAACCTCAAGGCCACTGGATATGCAAAATTGCTACATGATGATGTGTTTCCCTCTTTATGCACTGAAGCTGACACATTCTCTGAGTTTTTCCAGCAAGATGGTGCACCCACCACATTATGGGTGTTAGGTCCGGGCATTCCTAGATGAACAGTTTCCTGGAAAGTGGATTAGTCGTCGTGGGCCAGTTGAATGGTCCCCAAGGTCTCCCGATCGAACCCCCTTAGACTTTTATCTGTGGGGTCATCTGAAGGCAATTGTCTATGCAGTGAAGATATGAGATGTGCAGCACCTGAAACTGCGGATACTGGAAGCCTGTGCAGGGCCGGCGCTACCATAGAAGCAAAGGGGGCAATTGCCCCAGGGCCCCAGAGCTTGTAGGGGCCCCCAGTAGCTACAAGAGGAAAAAAAATTTCAAATCGACCTTATAGTTTTTGAGAAAACTGATTTTAAAGTTTCAAAGGAAAAAAAATACACATGCGGTGTTGCTATCAGTGTGTGAAGAGTGGGAGAAGAGGGTTGCATTGACAATCCAACACAATGGGCAGCACATTGAACACATTTTATAAGTGCTCAGAAACTTGTAAATAACTCATGAAAGAATAAAGTTACGTTAAAACAAAGCACACCATTGTTTTTCTTGTGAAATTCCCAATAAGTTTGATGTGTCACATAACCCTCTTCCTATTGAAAAAACAAAAGTTGGATTCAAAATGGCCGCCATGGTCACCACCCATCTTGAAACGTTTTCCCCCTCACATATAGTAATGTGCCACAAACCGGAAGTTAATATCACCAACCATTCTCATTTTATTTAGGTGTATCCATATAAATGGCCCACCCTATAGAAGTAAAGGAAAACCGAAAGGAGCTTTCTTAGTAGGTACTAGTACTATATGCGCCCATGTTAATCTCATCATGTCACATGTCAGTTCAGGTATCCTTTAACAAAGGATTGTATCTTGTTAATGCAGTTGTTTATTTTTGTCACTTAAAAGTATCTGTACAGTTGTCAGGGCCGGATTTGTACTTTTTACCGCCCAAGGCCAACTATATCGTCTGTATGGTTGTTAGCTCTGTGTGCCCCAACGAGAATTCAACTTACTTTCCATCATTGGTGTCACAGACAATAGCTATTTTAGTAATATGCGTATAGATTATATGTTATGTTTTGAACTTTTATGGTATGCTTGCCATCTCGTTGACGATGGACCCAATGTGTCACCATGAGAGTTAGGCTGATGTATACCTGCAGGATAGAGCTTACATATCTTGCAGGGACAGCACAAGTACAGGACAGAGAGTTCAAAGATTAAAGCTGTCCTTGTAGATAGGGATGGCTGCATAGAACAGCTTTCCTGCCCCTCACTGAGCCGCCCCTAAACTTCTGGTGCCCTAGGCCATGGCCTATGTGGCCTTGCCAGAAATCCGGCCCTGACAGTTGTACATTCACGCCATGCAACTGTCAGCAAACGTCTACTGGAATTTACAGCTGGGAAAAGATGCAGGCTGTTTATAGGATACAGGTCAAACAGCAACTAATCCCCTTCAAAGACAGTGTTTGAAATTATTTCCGCTGACCTACAATGTATGACATAAGTGTAACAGGTGTGACAGGAGAAGTGCTTGGCATTACTCACCTTCTTGTCAGTTTACTTCTGCTGTACTCTGAACTCCATGACCGGACCAGAGCTGTAGTGCTTGTCTGTTGAGATACTCTTCAGGATAAGCCACACATATACTATATGGACCCTTATTTATTTTTGGGCCCGATCCATTTGGGCCATATGCATGCGTCCAGTTAAAAATGGCGCAGAGTGAAAAATGGCACACCGTTCCTCCGATCATAAAACGCTATTAACCGTTTTAATGTAAGTACATTCAAACGGTAAATAGCATTTTATGATACATTTATCAGCGGAACGATGCGCCATTGAAAAATGCAGGGGGGGGGGGGGGGGCTAGTGTTAGGCAGCGGGGTTGGGGGGGGGGGGGAGGGAGCGGGATACTAGGTGATTGGCTGGATGCAGTACTCCTGCAAACTAAATGAAGAAGTGAAGGAGCAATTGCCAGCCGGGACATGGTAATGTATGCCTCTGCACACATCCTCCCTCCACCTAAACCTACTCCCTCCATCCCGCTGCCTCTCTCCCCTACTGTCGGCGCTGTGCGCCATTTTTAACTGTTCAGATATGCATTTCGCCAGTGGTGTACCTAGGGTATTTGACACTGGTGCTGGTTATTTACAGGCACCCAAACTTGACCACCCTCCCCCCTCCCCCCGACACACACACACACACACACACACACACACACACAAAGCAAATTTTTTGAGGGGGCAGAGCATGCTAAGTGCATTGCGGTGAAACGTTTGGAAAAAGGCAGAGATGATAGGCTATTGGTGCTTTCTACAGATATCTTGGAGCACAAAAACAGCAGACTACTTCTCTGGAGATGGGCACTGGCCAGTTTGGTCAGTGGGTTTATGACCCTATGAAAAATCAGCCCTCTCACTCCTATCCCTAATATGCCTAGACGAGAAGAGTTTGTCACCAGGTTTCCATGGTATTCCTCTCTCCTGACTGTACAGAATGGTTGACTGGGCTGGAAGCTGCAACAATGCATGCATGAAATAGAGGCACAAAGAAAAATGGGCACCAGGAGAAGCCAATATAAGTGTAAAAGATAAATACCGTTGTGAATTGGGCACCAAATGAAAACGAAAAATATTTACAGGGGTAATGATGATAGTAAAACATTGGTTAATGTTACCGATATTTTACTACAACTAATCCTAATCCTATTCTCGCACAGTACCCCCCCCCCCAGATGCTGATTGGTTGTTTGCAAATTGGCACTGGTATTGGCCTGAGGAAGCGGGCTCAAACCAGTGAAACGTGTTGCCCGTGCTAAATAAAACTTCTTTGTTTACACAACAAACCGACTCCACTTGGGGTGGCCTGACCGGTGTGGTCTCTCTCCTTGATAAAAGTGTCAGGCTATCAATATGGTAAAGACCATGTGTGGTCTGTCTAGGCCCCTATTACAGGGTATATTGGGGGCTAATTAAGCACTGTTTGGGAAAAGAGTGACCACCTTTAGTAAGCAAACAGGATTGAAGTCTGAGAAAGGCTGCACAGCCGAAAGCATACTATTATTCTTTTAAGTTTAGGTGGCCACGTTGCGGCATCAGAGTCTGCCCTTTTTCTATCATTATGATTGAATCAGCTAAATATCAATGCAAATTGAGTAATGTTTGGGCACCTTAAGACTCAGATTGATTGTTACAATTGATTTCATCCAGAAATCGGTTGGTCACATCGCGGCATCCATCTCTGCCAGATTCTAGCATTATGATTCCCCTGCTACTTCCCCTGCGCGGTGTAGGTAGCTACAGGTGCCCCTTAGTGTTGGGTAGCCAGAAGTACCCTCAGTATTAAGTAGCTATATGTGCCCCTGACTGAAGGGAGATCTCATCAGTGGAATGCCGAGAGCCAGTTGAGTAATCACTCATGTACACTCTCATCAGGACTCTGTATAGGAAAGGTAAAGCAGACAAACCGAGAGCCCAATATAGTGTAGTATGTATTGGAACAAGGAGGAATAATGACAAGTAAGTATTATACTTACAAACATGGGTTACCACTTAGGCAACCACTATATAGGCAGGTGGGGAGATTAGACCTTGTTCCCACTCAGGATTAAGATGTCGCTCTCTGTGACAGAGGTGCCAAGCGTGTATTGGACCCGTAGCATCGTGTCTGTATTGGAGTGGTGGGTCCACCACCGCCACCTGAATATTTTAAACCTTTTAGCAATTTTATCCTTTTGGCACCTCTGTACATCCATCTGTATAGGAAAGGAGGGAGGGAGCCACTCGGGGAGGGGGCAGGTGAGCCACCTTTCAATCATCATGAGCCGGCGGGCACGTGCCTACAGTGCCTTATGGTAAATCCGGCCCTGCCCCCCTCTCCTCCTGTTTCCCTCCTTTTTCCCTAGGGGCCCTTTTTGGCCGGACCTGTACACACCAGCAAGGAGATAGGAAAAAAGGGGACCAATGATATTTTCGCTATGGGGCATTTTTGTTCTTCTTTTCTCCATTTTCTATTTACAATTTCAATCTCATACAAAAGTAGACCTATCACAACAAATTTAAAAATAGAGCCTAACCACCAGCACCTTCTAATACTTCATTCTCCATGAGCTGACCACTTTGTAACAACCAATGTGGGCGTACAATGTAGGTAGGATCCACGCTGCTGTTTGCCAGACTGGGCAGCTGTTCCATAATATGAATAGGAACTGTCAGCAGATACAATATACAATAAATTCCACTTCCGGCAAACAGATCTGCAAAACAACAGCAGCAGCCTCTCATCAGTTGAGAAGAATGCAGGTGGACGTATCCCTGGCAGAGGTAAGAAGGAATGTCTTACTCGTTGTCTTGAAGTGCTGCATTATGGAGGCCACTCACACAAGCCTTATATCAGTCCAGGGTTGTGGCTATATGAATCATGCAAATTAAGCAACTCTATTGATGAGTCCTCCCCTTCCCCTCAAGCTTACAGGAGACCTGAACTCTTGCACAGCACACAATGAAAAGTCTTTATTCCACATATAGTTGAAATTCACTTCTTTGTGTTCTGTGCTTGCTTAGGCAGATCAATGTGTCTAATTAGTTCTTATCAGTTACTATGAAAAGACAGCAGGAGCCCTCCACATAGTAAACACTGTGGATTTACCCTTTTAGGGCCCTTTTCCACCTACAGTCGCTAGCGTTCACGCTGAACGCTAGCGATTGCTGAATCGCAAAACCGGCGATTCCCCGACGTTCGCGGCCGCGATTTTGCTATGCTATGCACTGCATAGCAAAATCGCGGCAAATATCGCTCCGCCGCGCGTTCGCGTTCCCGGCAACAGCGAATCGCGGTAGTGGAAATGACCTACCGCGATTCCTATGTTAAAAAGCAAACCGTAGCGATTGTAAAATCGCTAGCGGTTTGCGTTTTTGCGATTCAGCCAGCACAAACACGCTGGTGGAAAAGGGCCCTCAGTGTCTTCTGAAAAAGTGAGACCAAGTAAAACTTTCGGGGTTTGGGATTCAAATTTAATTAAGTTTTTCTTTCCATACATCATTTGTGGAGCACATAGGAGTTATTTTGCCCTTCATCCAGCACAAATAACATGGAGCTCCCTACTCTAGCCAGCCCCCCTCTACACTATACACATCCTGCCCATCCTCTTAACCCTATTTAAAGAGGAGCTAAAATTAAAAAAAGTGCTTTTTACAAATTTTAGCCACAACATTATAAAGAAAAAAAAAAAAAAGCAACGCTACTAGCAAAACTTCACTCACTGTTGTCAATGTTTTATATGTGGGTTCCTGCATCCAGTTCAGGCTACCACCATCTTGAATACACGATCTGTGTAACGGGGAGTTATGTTGTCCCAGCATGCAATGGATCCCTAAACTTACAGGACATCGGGGGGGGGGGGGGGGGGGGGATGCAGAGGCTTTCACTTCAAGTTAGATAAATTAATGCTCTTTTTTTCTATTGATTTTGTTTTCATAATGTAATGTAAATTATTATGCTAAGCATGGTAAGTTTTATTTTAGGTCTGTCTTAAATTATATACTATTCTACTACCACCACCACTTTGTGCCCCACTCACAATTCATTTAGCACTATTTTTATTTCCTATTTGTTACATTTCCCTGCTTCTAATTAGTCCTGCTGCAATGTGTATTTATGCCCACTTGTCACTAGGAGGCAGTGTGAGACAATGACAGAGGACTTCTGCTTTCAGTTTTTTTTTTTTGCTAGTAGAGAGAGATCAAAGCTTTCAAGAATTTACAACACAAGTTCTGCTGACTGAGGTCAAAAGCAGGGGACTCAGAGCAGGGACAAGGTCCTCCAGCACCCAAGGCTGAGACACCAAAGTGCGCCCCTCCATCCCTCCCACCCCAGCTGTCACACACTGATTGCTATTAGACTAAGAGAGCCACAGGGCCCACAACCTCCCCAACACCTTAATATCTAGTTATCTGGCTTGCAGTCACTGCTATGTATCCCCTTTTCTTATTTCTTTCTGCTTCATACACAATTAGGAATGACAGCTGAATGAATTGTGCACCCCCTCCTACACTGCGCCCTGAGGCTGGAGCCTCTCCAGCCTATGCCTCAGCCCGGCCCTGAGGGGACTTATCTTAAAGAGGAACTGTAACGACAAAACGGCCCCTGGGGGGTACTCACCTCGGGTGGGGGAAGCCTCAGGATCCTAATGAGGCTTCCCACGCCGTCCTGCGTCCCTCTGGGGTCTCGCTGTAGCCCTCCGTACAGCCGTGACGCAATATTTACCTTCCTGGCTCCTGCGCAGGCGCTCTGATGGCTGTCGGCGCCGAAGTAGGCGGAAATACCCGATCGCCGTCGGGTCTGCTCTACTGCGCAGGCGCAAGTTTCCGGCGCCTGCGCAGTAGAGCAGACCCGACGGAGATCGGGTATTTCCGTCTATTTCCGTGCCGAAAGTCGCCACAGCGCCCCCGCTGGAGCCAGCAAAGGTAAATATTGAAGCTACAGTCGGCTCTGTCGCCGGCTGTTCGGAGGGCTGCAGCGAGACCCCCGTGGGACAGAGGACGGCGTGGGAAGCCTCATTAGGATCCGGAGGCTTCCCCCACCCGAGGTGAGTACCCCCCAGGGGAGGTTTTTGTTGTTACAGAGTCTCTTTAAACGAGATAACTCTATTGAAGGTACTAATGGGTTAAGGAGGTATCATAACAGGCGTTACCACAGCAATGGTCGCCTTACTCATGAACCATTAGTCTTGGTATGTACGGTGCACTACTTCTGTTAGTACTGGGAATATTGCATTGCTCTGTCTGAACACAGCAATATTACCAATGGTTTTGCTCATTAGGCTCCATATTTTTTAATAGAAAATGTATAACCTGGAAATAAAAAACTAGAAGCATGTTTGAAGGGCATATCCTTGAGAACCACAGTGTACTGGAGGGCACAACCTTGCAATGCGTGCCTATTGCACCTGCCAGTGTACTAGGAAGCCACTTTCAAGAATTGGCAATGACAAGGACTGTCATTGTGCTTCCAAGAAAAAGCTTGCTTGTCACTAAGAACATCACTAATGCAAAAATGTATGGCTCGCCAACATGCGGAAAAGAGAAAACAGCTTCAGGTGATGTTCTCCACCAACCTATTTAAAGATAATAAAAGACAAAAATACAGTTAAAAATGCAGACCAAACTAAATTCCACATTCCAGACGTTAACATGAGCTTTCCAGCAGTCCACAGAAGCAAATCGGGAGAGGTTAGTGGCTTCAATTCACAAAGCATTAAAGCATTCAGTAATGCAAAAAACAGCTGATTTTACCAATCATTTAGCAAGCATGGCAAGCAGAAATTACCGACCAGTGAGATAAATTACCGACTTGTGCGGTAAATACCTCAACACATGTCAGTAAATGTCAATTCATAAAGATTAGAACATGTGGTAAAGCCCAGTAACTTGTTTGGTAATTACCTCCATTTCTGATGTGTGGGAAAGTGTGCAATAGCCCATGACTGACTGCAGCAGCGAGGGATAGCCCATGACAGATTGCAGCAGAGAGGGATAGCCCATGACTGACTGCAGCAGCGAGGGATAGCCCATGACTGATTGCAGCAGAGAGGGATAGCCCATGACTGACTGCAGCAGAGAGGGATAGCCGATGACTGATTGCAGCAGAGAGGGATAGCCCATGACTGACTGCAGCAGCGAGGGATAGCCCATGACTGACTGCAGCAGCGAGGGATAGCCGATGACTGATTGCAGCAGAGAGGGATAGCCCATGACTGACTGCAGCAGCGAGGGATAGCCCATGACTGACTGCAGCAGCGAGGGATAGCCCATGACTGACTGCAGCAGCGAGGGATAGCCCATGACTGATTGCAGCAGAGAGGGATAGCCAGTGACTGATTGCAGCAGCGAGGGATAGCCTATGACTGACTGCAGCAGCGAGGGATAGCCAGTGACTGATTGCAGCAGCGAGGGATAGCCCATGACTGACTGCAGCAGCGAGGGATAGCCCATGACTGATTGCAGCAGCGAGGGATAGCCCATGACTGACTGCAGCAGCGAGGGATAGCCCATGACTGATTGCAGCAGAGAGGGATAGCCAATGACTGACTGCAGCAGCGAGGGATAGCCCATGACTGACTACAGCAGAGAGGGATAGCCCATGACTGACTATAGCAGCGAGGGATAGCCCATGACTGATTGCAGCAGCGAGGGATAACCCATGACTGACTGCAGCAGAGAGGGATAGCCCATGACTGACTGCAGCAGCGAGGGATAGCCAGTGACTGATTGCAGCAGAGAGGGATAGCCCATGACTGACTGCAGCAGAGAGGGATAACCCATGACTGACTGCAGCAACGAGGGATAGCCCATGACTGATTGCAGCAGAGAGGGATAGCCCATGACTCACTGCAGCAGAGAGGGATAGCCGATGACTGATTGCAGCAGAGAGGGATAGCCCATGACTGACTGCAGCAGCGAGGGATAGCCCATGACTGACTGCAGCAGATAGGGATAGCCCATGACTAACTGCAGCAGCGAGGGATAGCCCATGACTGATTGCAGCAGAGAGGGATAGCCGATGACTGATTGCAGCAGAGAGGGATAGCCCATGACTCACTGCAGCAGAGAGGGATAGCCGATGACTGATTGCAGCAGAGAGGGATAGCCCATGACTCACTGCAGTAGAGAGGGATAGCCCATGACTGATTGCAGCAGCGAGGGATAGCCCATGACTGAATGCAGCAGAGAGGGATAGCCCATGACTGCCTGCAGCAGGGAGGGATAGCCCATGACTCACTGCAGCAGGGAGGGATAGTCCATGACTAAATGCAGCAGAGAGGGATTGCCCATGACTGACAGAAGCAGAGAGCCAATGGGAACAGCCTCCCTCTCCTGTAAGTCCCTCTAATAGGCTCCAACACCGTCTCAGGAGGTGCAAGCTTCTCTACCCAGCAGAGGAGAGAGGGCTGGCACAAAGAGATTTCCTTCAGACGTTTAACCCTTTAGGTTCCTCTTTGAAGATGCAGAGGAGCTAGTGGGGAAATCATTTAAGCATGGCATGTGTAATGTCTCCTGGAAGTTCATCTAAACTATGGACATTAAACAAAATGTTAATAAAGACTAATAGATTCAGAGGGAGTAGAACAAAAAAGGGTTGTTGTGGATGCCTTTTACTATTATGCGGTCATTACAGAACTTCTACCGCACCTGTGAAAATCTTTATGTATTGTCAAAAAAGTCTAAAATACCGAACGCTGTATTTTACCGATCTGATTTTTTTTTTTTTATCAAACAGCCCTTTGTGAATTGAAGCCAGTGTCTGCTTTAAAAAACCCAAATTCTTTGTACAGGTGAACATTTTTGCAATAAACAATCAGGTTCAGCCAAGGATGCCCATTCCAAACAAGGGCAACTCTCTCTAAAAAAAAAAACATACCCTGAGAAGTATTGAGAAATATCAGGAAAGAGAGTTCTTTAATGCTCAAAATTATAACGGTGTATGCAATGTATTTATAAGTGGGGGAGGGTAGCCCCAAGAGCCAGGACCCAATAGAGGCACACCCCCACACACTCCAGAAGACTGGACAGAGAAATAAGGGGGAAGAAAGAATGACAGAAAGATAGAAGGAACAGCTTGATATCACTGTGGGTAGTATGGACAGCATACATAGCTCCCATCCCAGCTGTCCCTCTTTTGGAGGAACAGTTCTTTTTTGGGAATCGTGCCCCTCTGTCCCACTTTCTTCCTCATTTGTCCCTCTTTCAGGACTCATGTACAGATCTATGTAAATATATATTATATACTGAAAAAAAGTCTTTAATATATTTCTTATTTTCAATTGTAATATGAAGGTAAATGAACCAGGATAAAAAGGAATTGATTATACTGTAAAACAACATATTTTTCATTGAAATCTGTCAGGAACCTTGTGTTGCTGCTTTCTGCCTGCTGGTAGCAGCATGGATCAGGACTGTCATGAAGTTACATCATCCCACCAGCAGATGGCTCTGAGGACTTTGCATTGTCCTGAACCTCCACCATCCACCAGCAGGGGGCCTGTTAATACTATTATACGGACTTGCAGTTCCTTGTTTGGCCTCCGGGTGGCTTCAAGTGAACTCCGCCACCAGCTGCATCCTGTATTTATTAATTACATGGACTATTTAAGATCTGCTCTTCCTCTTGTTGATGGCCAGAACTTTGAGCTTCCAGGTCTGAGTTTCTGGACACCCTGGTTCCTGTTCCTTGCCCTGATTCCTGTGTATGCCTTCCTGTTGCCGAACCTGTTTATTCTGTCTGAGACCTTGCTTTTGCCTAATCCCTGGAACCATGCTTCTCTGATAACCTGTTGCTTACCTTGCTCTCCTGCTAACTCTGATATTCTGCCTGATCCCTTTTGTACTGCGATTGTGTGTATATTATCCTGTATATATTAGCTGTATATATTTAGTTAGACAGTCAGGGTGTTGTATATGTTTACCACTGCTTTCCCGGGTTGTTGTATATATTGTGTGCTGTGCATGGGTTTGCATGACATTTGCATTCACGTTTGTATGTATGCCTGCATTTGCAATAAAACATTATATTTGCACCATATTCCTTGGTTCAGTGTCTGTATACTGTAAACTGTGGTCAAAACCCTGTTCCTCCATTCAGGCTTGTGACAAAATCTTTATGGTATGCGTGACTATGGGTGTGTCGGGGATGTGATTAGGGGTGTGGCATGGGTGTGGCCTAAGTGTCCCTCTTTCTGATCTCAAAATGTTGGGAGGTATGAGCATATACAGAAATGAGGAACTTAACCAAGAATAGACAGCCAGGGGGGCTCAATTAGTTAAGAGGAGTACACCACACAAATACAAGGAGAGAGGATTCTCTTATATCCTGCACTATCTTTCAAATCTACCCAGACTGCCCAAGTAATGCCGAACTTATCAATCACATCCTTTTTTGTAGCGACCAATGACCATCATCTCTATTTCCTCAATGTGATAAATCCTATAGACCAGTCCTTATACATAGGGGAGAAGAATAGAACTGCTGGGAGTTGGGGATGTGGCAGAGTGATAGGCAGTGTGACAGCACATAGAAAGTGGTGTGCTGAGGTTTCAACAGGCTGGCCAGAACAGTGAAAGTCCAAGTGACTGCACAGACATGAAATAGTTACCAAATCCATGGAGGAAATGGTTAAATATCACCTGCTGTCTGTAGCTGGAATTACTCTAATGATGCAACACTTGCCTCATCTATTAGCTGTCTGCTGTAGCATTAAACTGTGTGCTTGTGCCTTATGAAATCCTCAACCTTCTGGTCTTGCTGGTACTGGACACACCTAGTGGTCTGATCATACATGTGAACTTTGAAGAAAGTTTAAGGGCCCGTTTCCACTAGAGCGAATCTGCATGTGTTTCCTGCACGCAGATTCGCATAGACAATACAAGTGGATGGGCCTGTTTCCACTTGTCAGGATTTCTGAGCGTTTTTCTGTGCAGAAAAAATCTGCACGGTAGACCCCGCAGAATTCACATACCGCTATGCGAATCGCATACAATGTATTTAATAGGAAATTCGCATGCATTTTCGTATGCAAATTTTACCGTGAATTTTACATCGAATACGCCTGCGTTTTCGCATAAAATCAATGTAAAAGCACACAGGCACTGACATGGTTAAATTCGCATACTTACTAACATATGCGAAAACACCCGCAAATTCGTGGTAAAATTTGCATACGCGTGTGAATTCGTTTTGCGTTTTCAACGACTAAATCGCACCGCACATGTGGAAACGGGCCCTAAAGGACACCCAAGGCGAAAATAAACTGATGAAATAAACAATTGCATCTATCTTCCTTCTCCTAAAAATCACTTTTTAAGATATTCCACAGTTTTATTTTGTGTTTAAATCTACTTTTTAAGTTTTAACAGTTTTATTGTTTTTGCTCAATGACACATTCATTGAAGTATGCCAGAGCTAAAATCTATGAACCATTGACCCTTTTTTATCTCTTTCCTGCTCTCAGAAGCCATTTTCTGCTAAGAAAGTGTTTTATAGTTGGAATTTCTCATCAGTGATGGTCACACTGTAGTCACTTCCTGTCTGAGTCAGCCACTTACATACCTGATATTTAACTCTTTTTGGCAGAGAAAGAAAAAAAGAAACACAGCATAGTTATTTGTGTTCTAGGCACTGTACATACCCATGTCTATCTCCTCATGTCACATGTCACATGTCACCTCAGATATCACGCCACCTCGGGTAACGCACCAATATGAACATAGTTTAATACTTGACTCCTTCCTCATTTTATGCAGAACGGTCGCGCCTCCCTTTGCCGCTGCTGTACCATACAGAGAGGCATACACTCCCCTGGTGAAATGCGGATGATGCACTGCAGCTGTTGGGTTGGCACAGCAGGACAAACCCCACCGTGCCGCAATCAACATGATAGCCCCATGGGGCTATCTCTGCTCTTGCAGAGGGATGCAACGTTTTTGTGCGATGTGGCGGAACATACGGTAGTAAGGGCCCTTAAAGAGACACTGAAGCAAAAAAAAAAAAATGATGATGATATGATTGTTATGTGTAGTACAGCTAAGAAATAAGCAGGAGCAGAGACATAAAATATTGTTTCCAGTACAGGAAGAGTTAAGAAACTACAGTTGTTATCTATGCAAAAGAACCATTGAGCTCCACGACTTTCAAAGTCGCAGAGAGCTCTGTCTTCTAAAGCTTGTTATTTCAAGTGTCTGTCACTGTATTGTTTTTCCTTTTGCAGAGGACAGTTTAAAAGTTCACCAGCCTGCTCTGTTAAATCATTTACAATGCTGAGTAGTGTGTAAACTGCAAATATTAGAGAACGATGCAATGTTATAAAAACTATATAACTGAACATAAAAATATGAGAATATTTTCTTTGTTACTAATGTTCTAGTAATTACCCGTACTACACAACCAATTCATTATATCATAATTTTTTCTTCACTTCAGTGTCTCTTTGAGAACAAAGAATTTGGTGTTGTAAGTATGGCCAAAAATGGGCACAACCACCCAAGACAGGTAACTTTCTAGTGCCCCTGCCCCAACATTTAAGCCTACCCATCAAAGCCAAGGCCGGATTTATACTTTTTGTGGCCCTGTGCCAACTTTCTTACAGCTCCTCTTCTATGTGCAGTACCCCTCCTATTCCCTGTGCAGACCCCTCTTCCATGTCTAACACTCATGTACAGCAGCCCCCTTCAATTCTATACAAATCCCTTGAGCTACAGATCCCTATTTCTATCTGTTGTTCCTTATTTGCAACCTCTGTATTCCATTTGCAGCAACCTTCCATGTCCAGCCGCCCCTCAGCCACCTGCCACCCAAGGCCCAGGTCTTTCCAAAAATCCAGCCATGGTCAAAGTAGCCTAGGTTCATAGGTAAAAGATGCAGGAGTGCTAGTTGAGGGGACCCAGTGGGAAACACTATCCACGCCACCAACGGAATACAGTTAGAAAAGCTGCGCGAGTGGAGGAGCTAGACAAAGCTTGTGCCGTGTCCGATGTTCATTGGCTGAAGGCCATGGGCCTGGTGTACAATGCTATCATTTATTTAAAGCGGAACTGAAGTTTGCTATAAAAACAGAGTTTCACTTACCTTGGGCTTCCCCATGCCCCCTGCAGCTGTCCTGTCCCATGCCGGTACTGCACGATCCTCCGTTCTCCCGCCACGGTGCAGTTTCGTTACTGCCAACTTGTAAGTCGACAGTACCGTCCTGCAGTGGGCGGTAACGCGAAGAAGGATACGTGTGGCCCGGGGGTGGGCAGGCGCAGTTGCCGTCAACTTACAAGTCGGCAGTAACGAAACTGCACCGCGGAGGGAGAGCAGAGGATCGTGCAGGACCAGTGCAGGACAGGCGAGCTGCAGGGGGCTTGGGGAAGCCCCAGGTAAGTGAAACTTATCTATAAGTATCTGTATCTATAACAGGGTCCCCAAAGTTTTTCGGTCAAGGGCCGGGTCAACATACTTCAGACTGCTGGGGGGCCTGAACATACATAAAATGATATTGAAAAATATCACATTGAATCTAGGTGTTGATTCCCCCTAATCACGCCCAGAGGAGAACTCCCTGCAGCAGCCATTCAGTCTTGCAGCGCCAGAAGAACGCCTTTGTGCACCAGACAGTGAAGCATACCAAGGTGACCAAGTGACTGCTGGAAGCCAGCAAATGACTGCTCGCTGGCTTCTACAATATGTGGATGGGTGGTGCCAGCACTGCTATTCTATATGCAGGACGTTGATATTTAAAGGTGCAGGGGGCCACATCAATAAGTTATACATTTCGTGTTTGGGGGGCTAGTAAAAATGCCTTGGAAGGCCGCATTCGGCCCGTGGGCCATAGTTTGAGGACCACGATCGCTCCCACGCCACCTTTCTCCACTGCCTCTACCCGCCGGTGCGGGGTCCCGTCATTTCGGCCAGTAGACGGAAGCGCAGGCGCATGCGTAAAGAGACAGAGGGAGTCCCTGTGGATGCGGAAAACTGGCCGCATCCGGCGGAAGTGACAGGACCCGGTACCGGCGAACTGAGGCAGCGGAGGATGGTGGCATGGGAGCGATCCATGCGGATGGGGCTGGAGGAAGCCCCAGGTATGTATAAAATCTTTTCCCATTTTGAAGGATCCTTCCTCTCTGGTTCCCTTTAAGTAGAAGCTGCAATGACAATCACAAATGATGTTCCATGTGTTGGCTTAGTGAGCATACAAGGGTTAACTGGACTCCCATAACGCTTGTGTTACAGAACAGCGGTTCGGTAAGTGGGAATCGCCTACAGATCAGAGCACAGCTCCCCATGCTGGCAAAAGTCTATATACTGATCAGCGCAGTGACACCCCTGGCAGACAAGCGCTGTCACACAAAATAAGCGTGTTATTTTTTTTTTTATTCTGTGCCATGATAAGGGAATTGATTGGGCGAAGGCGGCCATCCCTTCCTCCAGCCCCCCTCCTGCACGACGCCCGGTCACTGAGTGCAGAGCCGCCTGGGATCACGTTCTCGCTGTCAGTGCCGGCCCCGCTGTGATTGGCTAGCGGTACGTGAGCTGCCGCGGGATTGGCCTGTGATCATCTTTCACGTGAAGGGGCCGTCCCGCTGCTTGATAACCAGGCGAGCTGGGCTGGAGCTTCTGCTAATCGTCCAGCAGCATCAGTGAAGCACGCAGAGGAGGAGGAGGGCGATCTGTCACAGTGCAGGTACCGCTCATTGCATAGATAGAGTGATCACTGTGCAAGCTCTTATCATATAGCCTATTAACTACAAAGTGTCAAAGCAGATGAGATGTCAAAAGTCTAATCAATACACAACCTTTATACATTCTTCCACCCAGTGCTTAGATCACATCTAATCAGATGATTTTATTGGTGCCTAGTGATATAGATGGGCAGATTAAAGTATAGAATATTAGTTTTAATCCATTTTGAGTAAGATGGCACCACTTACTAACTAAATAAATAGATTAAAAGTGTGAGTTATTAAAATATTTATGTCTTTAGCTTGAAGGTAAGATAGAGTCTGAAGGTATATCTATTGCGATCGCCAGCGAAGGCTGTCTTCCTTTTTATAGCTTTAATGATGTTGCCTGTATTGGATTGTGGGTCTGAAGTTTTTGCAAGTAACATCTTTTTTTATGCAGCTGTAAGTTAGACTAGTCATAAAAGTGTAAACCATGCACTATTATTCTATAGATTGGCATCTATAGAAGGTAGAGAGATACTTGTCATTGGTTGGATTTAACACCGATCCTGCAAAATCTTCGTTTTCTTACATGATCAGTCCCATTATTAAATGTTTACTTCACCACAATGGGATGGTGCTTTTGAAAAGTTACCATACTGCTTTTAGCCAGAGCAAGCAATTGAAAACTAATGTTTTATTATTCATATTGCTGTTGACAGATAAAAAGTGAAATACGATTGGTTGCTGTATTGAATACATCATTACTGCACACCACACTGACTTTATTAATGCAACCATCCTGCGTGAACTAAATGGCCGAAGTCTCTTATTTCCTTTTAAGCTGATGGCTAGAGGCTTTTGTGCTTCAGGGGATAAAACTGCCTGACAAATGCATTGTTTGTCTGGGTCAGATACAAAGTGCTGCTGCTATTTGCACGAGTCTGACACTCCTTAGAAAGAATAATAGAGCGAAAACTCAGCAAGAGAGCACTGAGAATTCCTTTTCGCTTGCAAGATTGCCAAGATTTTGTGCAAGAGCAGCAATATGACTGTAAACGAGAAGTCTTGGTGTGTTGAGCTCTAGAATGCTTGCTTGTTCCACAATGTGCAATCTACCTGCACACTATAATTAGTAGTATTCAATATATGTGTGTGTGTGTGTGTATATATATGGGTGAAACTCGAAAAATAAGAATATTGTGCACAAGTTCATTTATTACAGTAATTCAACTTAAAAATTGAAACTAATAGATGAAGTCGGAACCCTTTGCAGGTGTTTTGGATGAATTAGCTGATTTGAGTCTGACACTTTGAGCCTAGACTGTTGAACCTTTTCACAATATTTGAATGGTCTGAGATTTGGGGATTTTCATAAGCTGTAAGCCATAATCGTCACAATGATAACAAATAAAGGCTTGAAATATCTCACGTTGCATGTACTGAGTCTATTCTTCAAATAGGTTAAGTTAAATGACTGAAATACAGTAGAATCCCTTTATAGTGAACCTCAAGGGACCTGGCAAAGTAGCTTACTATATCAAAAGTTTACTATATCAGAATTGGTCATACATTGTACATTTATACAGGTGCATTTGCCGGGATCTGAGGACTGAGTTTACTATATTCAGAGGTTTACTACACCAGAGTTAAAAATAACGAGTTCTACTGTAAATTAACTTTTGTACGATATTCTAGCTTTTCCAGTTTCACCTGTATGTTTCTATTATTAAAAAAAAATTGAAACTAATGATGGTTTCCTAATTTTTTCACAGATTAAAATATATATATTTTTTTTAATTTTAGCTCGGTTGATGTTTTGTTATTCCTTGCCTTTTTGTTGTTAGCATTAAATGTCTAAGCATTCATCCATAATACCCTTTTGATGAGTTTTTATATACAGTCTTACTTTCTGAAGCTTATAGTTTAGCTATCATAAAATAAACAATTTTAAGATGACCGTTTGGCAGTAATTTTCCTATCGCACTAAGAAATTTTGCATGTTTTTGTCTCTTCTTTAGAATGATTCAGATTTTGGAGCCACGGCCCCTTCCACGGTCCCTTCCACGGTCCATTATGCCTGTGGATGTTGCAGTACGGATTTGCTTAGCGCACTCGCCTCCACTAAAGAAATTCCTCAGTCCTTACGATGACTGCAGAGGGAGAAACTTTGTCAACCGGTTTAAGCCACTTAGGCCATGCATCTCCTTAAAGAAAGATTCAGAGTCCAGGAACAACGAGTGGAACCGGTCAAAATCACGAGGCAAAAAGAAAGTGATCTTCGCTGATTCCAAGGGTCTCTCCTTGACCTCAGTGCACATATTCTCTGAGTTTAAAGATGAGCCTGAGCTGAAACTCCAGTTTGATCTGATCGATCTTGAAGACATCACCGCCAGCTTAAAACTGCATGAAGAAAAGAACTTGATCCTTGGATTCACTCAGCCCTCAGCCGATTACTTGCAGTTCCGTAATAAAATTCAGAAGAACTTAATATGTTTGGAGAACTGCAGCCTTCAGGAGAGATCTGTTGCTGGAACCATCAAAGTGAAGAACCTAAGCTATGAAAAAACGGTCAAGGTGCGCATGACCTTTAACACCTGGAAATCCTACACGGACTTAAACTGCACTTACATGAACAATGTGTACGGAAGCTCGGACTGTGACACCTTCTCCTTCGCTATCGACCTGCCACCCAACATTCCAAGCCATGAGAAAATTGAGTTCTGTCTGTCATATGAATGTGATGGCAAAGAATATTGGGATAATAACGATGGACAGAACTACTGTATTGTTCACGCCGAATGGAAATCTGACGGTGTGCAGACCCATTTGCTTACTAAAACAGACATAACCTCTTACAAATTACAAAGTTACAAACCAGAAAATGACTTAGATCAGTTTGGAACCCCTAAGACATCCATGGGTCTTTATCCCGAATGGCAAAGTTGGGGTAAAATAGGGAACACCTCACCCTACTGGTGAAACTTCCTTGGTCATCATTCTTAAATACAAAAAGAATCTCAGATGTCCAGCAGAAGAAGCATACTATAGATAAATGCTACACGTTACGTAACGGCATCAGGTCAGAACACGATTACGCTCTTCTAGTGTGAGAATAATTGAGGCAGCAAGCTTTCCTATTAAGCAAATTGTTCAGGTCTCAAGCAGCCACAAATCCTGGATAAGCCTGCGTTAGAATAGAGCACACGTGCCTACCATATACCAACATAATTGCTGCCTTTAAATGGCCTATATAAATATACATAGAGAGAGTATATATTAAAATGAAAGCGTAGCATGTTGGAGAGACAGAATTTTACAAAACCGCATAAAGAACTACCCAAGATGTTTTTTTACGTTTAACGTTGTTCAGGGTGACAGAATGGTAAGTGATAGCCAAGGTACCGGAAACTTGTGAAGAGTTTGGTCAGCAATCACGGAAGAAGAAAATGAAATTCTATCAAACTTGTGAGGCTAGATTGAGGTTCTCACACTTTGGCTCACAAAGGGTCAGGGAAAGTTAGTTGGTTTCAGTAGGACATGAATTAAAGATGGTTACCACGCAATATCTTAGGTTTAATCCCCAATAGCCAGTATATTCTGTGGCCCATCTGCACAAGATCTGTAACTTTCTTAAACACTACAAAACAAGATGGTTAATGAATGAGGGTTGATTGTTAGAAAGTCATGAGCAAGAAGCTATGATGTACAGTTTCTGGCAAGAGGTGACTTATGATCAGATAGCTTTAGTTTTTCAAAATTTTTACATTTCTGATCATTTTCAATTATTTTCAGAGAAGTGCCTTTAAATCATGCCAAAAAAGGTAAATATGCAGAACTGAGGGTCGAACACTAGAGTTTTCTTAAAAATAAGAGGGATATTACTTTTTTTCCTGTGTGCCATACAACATAAACAGCAAAACAAGCCAACCTACATACATTTATCATTTCATCACTTCTGTAATATCTGCTTAATCATCTCTGATTAGTTCTGAGGGTGTTTTTTTATTTTATTTTTTAAAAAAGACGTAAACATCAGTATTAAAATGGCACACAGATTTTTTTTTTTTTAATTGAAATTAGATTTTGTGGTATTCCCCAAATACGTTGCACTTGTGTTATAGGCAGTCTGTAAGATTGTATGTACACTAAGGGGCTTATTTAATAATGTAGTACAAAGCAGTGACTTGCAGGTTTCCTTGGCAACCAATCAGAACCCATTTTTGTTTATCTTACTGGTGTGGGTCACCCTATAAATATTGGTCTTTGATTGCATGCTGAAAGTTACCGCACATCACTGCTTATGGGAATTATTAAAAAAGTCCTAACATTTATTAAATAATTACAGGAGTTATGAACCCCCATCCTTCATATTGAAGGTAAGAGTTTGGTTGCACCTTTTTATGTGGATTTGATATTTAATATAATTTTTAGATTCCTTAAATAAAGGATGAGTTGATTGTAGTTGATGTATTTTGCACATGGATAGGAAAAAATCTACGAGGAGTTTAAATGTGATTTAAATAGTTGAATGTCTATTTCTGTTTGATGAAAGGTTAAATTCTCAGAGGCATCGGTCAGCTTTATTAACATGGATGTTTTTGGGGGGCAGAATATTTTGGTCGCATCTATTTCTGCATTGTGAAAAAACTTAATTTTTCATTTTCAGTATTTCATGTTCTCGTGAACTTTCTGTGCACTTTTTTTTTGGATCCTTAACAGTTTTATGTTTCTGTATTATGTATAATGGGTATAAATGGGAAAGAGGCAAAACTGAGCAAATGCTTGAAAAGTGTGTGAAATGAGCTGTGATGCTTAGAGCAGAACATGTCCATTTCTGATGGCTGGAGGTATATTTGTCCTGCAAAGAGTTGATGAATGTAAGAAAACGGTGAAATTGTAAATGGTTCTTAAGGCACAATGTATGTTTCTTGCTATAAAAAGTTGTATCACTGTACATTGGAATGATATTATGCAAATATTTCTGGCAATAAATTATGTTTTCTATAATATAATGAGTCATATCTTTTGTTTGCAGGTAATAATTACATGCATCAATTATTCCCACTAAGGGCCTGGTAAAACTAGGATAAAACATATCATTAGGAGCACATTGCCATACTAAGAAATGTAACATTCAGGGGGGAAAAGTATATATTTTTATATTGGATAGTGTGGAGAGAAGTTAGATCTGCCGACTTTCTGTTCAAGGCTCCAATGGCTTTAAAAATGTACACTGGTGGTCACTGCAACAGGAAGCATGAGACGGGACAGGAAGTGAGGTAAACTATTCTAAGTTTGGAGCCCAGACGCAACACAGAAAGACGTTTCAAATATTCATAACTAGAATGGCAGAATTTCCTGAGGTTTAAAGCAAACGTGAACTAGTCTATACTCTGCTTGAACCCATCTATACCATGGTCTGTATATCTAAATAATTTTATGTTATTGTTGCATGTTGTCATCTCACCTGGCCTTCCAAATCTGCAGCCTCTGTTTAATGGAGGTTGTCATCTTCCTTCTGGAAATTACTTGCACGCACTAAAAGGATGTGTCTGCCTTCAAGCCCTCCTGAGAAAGGTTTTCTTACACTGTAGGGTCAGATCAAGGTCTAGCAGTCAGGCAATGCTGTCAACTTTCTCACAGATTCATAGAGACAGGGGTCATAGAAAGAAGCTTTGCGTTTCATAGAGACCAAGCAATGCACCAAAACAAGCACACAGGTATTTTTCACCTTGTCACATCAAAGTGGCTACAGTTTAAAGGGAACCTTAAGTGAGAGTGATATGGAGGCTGCCAAATTTCTTATAAAAAATGCAGGTTGCTTGGCGGTCCCCACTAATCCTGTGTCTCTAATGCTTTTAGACATAGACCCAGAACAAGCATGCATATCAGGTGCTCTGACTCAAGTCTAACTTGATTAGCCACATACTTGTTTCAGGGTTGTAGCTCAGACATTACTAGTGCCTGGAGATCAACAGGACTGCCAGGCAACTGGTATTGTTTAAAAGGAAATAAATATGGCAGCCTTGGTATCACTCTTACCTCGGGTTCACTTTAAAGGACTGTGAAGTTCTATATCTTGACTGCATTTAGTACACTGTGAATGCAGTCCTGAGAGCTCTCACAAGGTTATACAGAGAACTACAGGTACCCTAAAACGCGAACTTAAAATGTGTTGCAGGATTCTGCCAAGCTTATTATGGTATCCGTTGACAACAAATGCTTGCTAAAGGGAATGATGTACTGATCTTATATTTTTTTATTAAATTGGTATCAAACTCAAATCTCATTTAAAATCTATAAGCATTAACCATTTACCGCCATCCTAACGTATTAAAGTGAACCTTAAGTGAGAAAAAAAAATTGAGTTTTACTCACCTGGGGCTTACCTCAGCCCCCTGCAGCTGATCGGTGCCCACGACGAGTCGCTCTGATGCTCCGGGTCCCGCTGGCGGCCACTTCCGGTTTCGCCGTCAGGACCCGTCAGGCTGGGGAACGCGGCTGATACTACGCGTTCCCAGCCAAAATAGCACCCCTATGCGGCCATATGTCCGCATACGGGTGCCTATGCGGACATATGGCCGCATAGGGGTGCTATTTTGGCTGGGAACGCGTAGTATCAGCCGCGTTCCCCAGCCTGACGGGTCCTGACGGCGAAACCGGAAGTGGCCGCCAGCGGGACCCGGAGCATCAGAGCGACTCGTCGTGGGCACCGATCAGCTGCAGGGGGCTGAGGTAAGCCCCAGGTGAGTAAAACTCAATTTTTTTTTCTCACTTAAGGTTCACTTTAAAACGTCATGCTTACCGCTATTAACAGCAACATGACGTTTTAATACGTCGCGCATTCCCGCCGCTGCTACCGCCGTGTGTCCGCCGCTACCACCGCCATTACCGTCGGGATCCCGTGCTGGGCGATTGGGGAAGAGGACCGAACAGTCCTCTACCCAATCGCAGTGCCTGGAGTGAATGGACGTGACCGCGAACAGCGGCTACGTCCATTCACATAAACAGGAAATGTAACAGTTTAATAAAGTGTAAAAAAAAAAAAAAAAAAAAAATAAAGTGAACACGTCCTATGAGTGTTCACTAGCGCCATCTTGTGGCCAAAAAGTATATTACACCTACAAAATACATACATTTTCAAGTATATACACATCATTAATAAAATTACACTTCCAACCCTCCCCCCCCAAAAAAAACACTTGTAAAAAAAAAATCAGCTTAAAAAAAATAAATAAATAGTTGCCTTAGGGACTCAGCTTTTTTTATTCTATATTTTATGGGGGAAAATTAATTTTAATTTATTACATAGGGGCTTGTAATTATGGCCAGAACAAACAGAAAAATAACCACTTATATTTCAAAATAATATACTGTCGCCATACATTGTGGTAGGGACATAATCTAAACGGTTTAATTATCGGGACCACTGGGCAAATAAAACGTGTTTGTTTTATCCACAGGAGAATGTTTAATTTTAAAACTATAAAGGCTGAACACTGAGAAATAATGATTTTTTTTTCTTTTTTTTCTGTTTTTCTCATTAAAATGCATTTAGAATAAAAAAAATTCTTAGCAAAATGTACTATCCACAGAAAGCCTAATTGGTGGCAAAAAAAATGAGGTATAGATCATTTTCTTGTGATAAGTAGTAATAAAGTTATTAGGGAATAAAAGGGAGGAGCGCTGACAACTGAAAATTGCTCTGGTCCGTTAGGATAAAAACCCTTGGGGGTGAACTGGTTAAACATACCACAAAACTAATAGCAAAAATATATAAATGGTTTACAAGTTACTGTAAGGGTTAATACTGAAACTTCTACTTCACTCAGAAGCTAATTGATAAAAGTCCTGTTGCTATGACAAAATTAGCTAAAAATAGCTTCTGCTGTATCCAGGGGGAAGCAGACAACGTTATCTACTTTGTTTGCACAGCAATTACTTTATTACAAGACAATCTCATATTTTATCCTGCAATGAGCAATTTTATCAATTGGCCTCATTGAAGTGTAAATGTCTCCAAGTGACATAATATCAATCTCTTACTGTTTTCTGTGTTTAATGTTTTAGAGCAAAAAAGTTGGTATCCCTTTAATCTCCTATCTAGTAGGTTACATACCAAAGCATTTTTTTAAACCAAGAAAATTGTAAAAAATACAAAGGAACATTTAGCATTTGGATGTGCACGTGTTGGATTGAGTAAGAAGCTTTGGAAGTGCAACAGGGTCTTGCTTTACTGCGGTGTAATAAAGATAAGATAGCTTTGTAGGACAATAAAACTGTTATCAATAAACCAAGTCTCCTGACTTGGATTTTGCAATGTAAAGACTTTTTTTTTTACCACAGTAGTAAAATGAGACGCCTTGTAACATTGTATATGAACCTAATAAAACATCTTTTCTAACAAAATAAATGCAACAAATGTTGCAAAACAACCTAGTGCATTTCCTTAACCACTTAAGTACCAGCGGTCTCTGCCCCCCTAAGGACCAGAGACCGCTGGTACAAGAACGACAGAATCCCGACGAATCGACGCGCATATCCGCCGTCACCGCCGCTCGCCGGGATCCTAAGGACATAGACTCTGCCGTCTTTATGATGGCAGAGTCATGTGAGCCGGTCAGGAGCCGCTTTCATTGGCTCCTGACCGTTTCTATCAATGTAAGCCAATGGGAGCGGTTTACATTGATAGACACGGCCAAGAGGCAATGATATTGGCTCCTGACCGGCATCACATGGCTCTGCCGTCATAGAGCCAGGCAGAGCCTGTGAGTTGAGACGAGAAACGTTGGGTTTGAGCGGCGCAATCGGCGGGGAGTGACGGAAACGGCGAATGCGCGCTGCGGGCGGTGATTGAAATCTACGTCGGGCCAGCCAAGAGCCCACCAAAACGTGACGTAAATTTCAATCACCACGATACTTAAGTAGTTAAAGTATACTAACAGTTTCAAGTGTGGATAGATAGCGTAATGCGCATGCGCAGTAGCCCTGTCTGACACGACTGAACCAATTACCGGGGCTGATCGCAGCTGAACGGCAGACCGCGGGAGGACGGTGAGGGACTCGCACGTGTTTATGCTGCAAGAGGAAGCAGCGGGTAAGTATCAGTTCTTCTTTTATCGACAGCTCTGGTTTCCTTTAAACGCTCTGACACAGGAGACCTGGGTTTGAATCTCAGCTCTTCCTATTCAGTAAGGAGTCATTGGGCAAGACTCCCTAACACTGCTACTCCCTGTAGTGGTGCCCTAATGGCTGCAGCTCTGGCGCTTTGAGTCTGCCTGGAGAAAAGCGCACTATAAATGTTCTGTGTCTTGTCAAGTGACCTTGCTTATTATCACAGGTCTCCTAAAACATTTATGATCCAGCTATATGACGTACATTAACAAGGTCTATTGTAAACTTCTCTTGCAGCACACAGGTCTTCAGAAAGCTTATTTCTCTTTGTAAAGATTTTTTTCCCATCTGTGGGAAAGTGATATCATCTCCAATTAAGGGCAGAAAAAGCTCTTATTTAACTGATCGCAGATACCTAGATTCCATGAGTCATTCTGTGTCAGAGGAATTCCTGAGCACTGGTTGGCTGGCTGCCCTTCATTCTTATCTGTGTGACTAGGAGCATTC
Source organism: Hyperolius riggenbachi (assembly GCF_040937935.1). Taxonomy (NCBI): domain Eukaryota; kingdom Metazoa; phylum Chordata; class Amphibia; order Anura; family Hyperoliidae; genus Hyperolius; species Hyperolius riggenbachi. Next base: position 73,805,149 of record NC_090655.1, read on the forward strand.
CCTGTGCTGACACCTTCACTGCATTACTGTAACAAATGACAAAGTGTGAGCTGAGGAGCAATATATAGCTATGAGCTGTCACTCAAAAAGAGAAAGTGGAAGCTGAGAGGAAGCTTATCATACATGACCTTCTTAGCAGCTCAACATAAATGGTGTACAGCAGAATCTCGTTATCGTAAACTCTGATATAGTAATCCTCTGGATATAGTAAACTCAGTCCTCAGGTCCCAGCAAATGTGTCTGTATAAATATACAATGTATGACCAATTCTGATATAGTAAACTACTTTTCCTGGTCCTTTGGAGTTTACTGTAAAGGTATTTTACTGTCCTAACATCAAGAATTATGGTACTGTAAAGCCCCATTTACACGTTGCATATACTGTACATAGCCGCTTAAAGCAAACCTGTGAGTATTGATGGCCATGTCTAGATCTCATGGAGAAGCATGTGATTTTGATCAGCTGATAGATTTGCAAAGCTCTGATTGGCTGTGATCACATCTTGCTTTAGCACATGACCAGAGCTAGCAAATCAGAGGCTTGCATATCTATCATCTGACCAAACTGATCACATGCTTCTCCATGAGTTTTCCTAGACATGACCATCACTACCTGTAAGGGCTGGTTCACACGGGCGTCTGCTGAGCTTTTGCTTGGCATTGCGTTCAAACGCCAGCGTTTAAACGCCAGCGTTTAAAAGCTAGCTTTTGAAGGCTTTTGGAAAGCGTTCAAGGCTAGCAGTTCTGGTCTCTGCTATTGTTTCCTGGCGTTTACTGCCTCTGAAAGCAGCATGTTGCTTTTGAGACTAGACGCAACGCTGGGATCTACTGCCAGGCTTTCATGAAAGCCTGCAAAAGCCAGCTCTAAACGCTCCCATTCACTTGCATGGGATGGCAGTAGATCCCAAAAAACGCTGCGTCTGAAACGCTGCGTTAAACGCCACAAAAACGCCCGTCTGAACCAGCCCTAAAGGTAGCCATGCATCTAGCGATTTTGCTATATGATCGACCATTTGATTTCATCGTTTTATCGTATCGAGAGGGAATCGAGTGTGTTCCAGTATGCCCAATCGATCAAAAGTGGCTGATATGTAGCATCGACCAGCTTAGTCGATCGAGCAGGATGCAAGATATTGTACAGGAATCGACTACTGTTTACTCATTATTTGAACGACTCTGAATACATTTTTGCATTCAGAGCATGGAGTCATAACCGGTCAGATTGATTAGTGAAGGTGAATTGCATAGGATATCGCCTGTAGTGTGTGGGGTCACTAGTTGATCGACTTTTGATCAACTATACTGAAGTTGATTCCCCAATATTGCTTTGTTCATTGAATCAGAATCGCTAGATGTATGGCTACCTTTATGCTAGGTACACACAATGCATTTTTTCGGTCGATTTTCTGTCCGATCGATTTTAGATTCGATTTTCCGGTTGATTTCCTGCTAGATTCTCTTATCTTTTCTTATATATTTCCATTCACTTGTATGAGAAATCGACCAGAAAAATGATCGAAAATAATATCGGACATGACATAAATTATTTATCGAACCATCTATCTGACCCAAAATTGTATGGTGTATACCTAACATAAGGTTTGCAAGCACACAATTTATATACTTATCAGCTGGAGGAATCCTTTGAGTCCTTCACTAGGCCATTCCGGAGCTGAGACCCCTGAACTTCACAGACACAATGCGCAATAACATGGAACCAAGTGGAGGAGGATGGAGGTAGTCTCTGGAGGTCCCAGAGGCTTTCTTCTACCGAGCAGTCTCTGGGAGTCCCAGAGGATTATCTCTACTGAGTAGCCTCTGGGGGTCCCGGAGGCTTACCTCTACCAAGTAGTCTCTGGAGGTCCCAGAGGCTTACTTCTACCGAGTAGTCTCTGGAGTTCCCAGAGGCTTATTTGTACCGAGTAGTCTCTGGAGGTCCAAGAGGCTTACCTCTACCGAGTAGTATCTGGGGGTCCCAGAGGATTTCCTCTACCGAGTAGTCTCTGGGGGTCCCAGAGGATTTCCTCTACCGAGTAGTATCTGGAGTTCCCAGAGGCTTACCTCTTCTGAGTAGTCTCTGGAGGTCCCAGAGGCTTACTTCTACCGAGTAGTCTCTGGAGTTCCCAGAGGCTTACCTCTACCCAGTAGTCTCTGGAGGTCCCAGAGACTTACCTCTACCGAGTAGTATCTGGGGGTCCCAGAGGTTTACCTCTACCGAGTAGTCTCTGGGGGTCCCAGAGGATTTCCTCTACCGAGTAGTATCTGGAGTTCCCAGAGGATTCCCTCTACCGAGTAGTCTCTGGGGGTCCCAGAGGATTTCCTCTACCGAGTAGTATCTGGAGTTCCCAGAGGCTTACCTCTTCCGAGTAGTCTCTGGAGGTCCCAGAGGCTTACTTCTACAGAGTAGTCTCTGGAGTTCCCAGAGGCTTACCTCTGCCCAGTAGTCTCTGGAGGTCCCAGAGGCTTACCTCTACCGAGTAGTATCTGGGGGTCCCAGAGGATTTCCTCTACCGAGTAGTCTTTGGAGGTCCCAGAGGCTTACCTCTACCGAGTAGTCTCTGGAGGTCCCGGAGGCTTACCTCTACCGAGTAGTCTCTGGGGGTCCCAGAGGCTTACCTGTACCGAGTAGTATCTGGAGTTCCCAGAGGCTTACTTCTACCAAGTAGTATCTGGAGGTTCCAGAGGCTTACCTCTACCGAGTAGTCTCTGGGGGTCCCAGAGGCTTACCTGTACCGAGTAGTATCTGGAGTTCCCAGAGGCTTACTTCTACCAAGTAGTATCTGGGGGTCCCAGAGGATTTCCTCTACCGAGGCTTACCTCTTCCGAGTAGTCTCTGGAGGTCCCAGAGGCTTACTTCTACCGAGTAGTATCTGGAGTTTCCAGAGGCTTACCTCTACCCAGTAGTCTCTGGAGGTCCCAGAGGCTTACCTCTACCGAGTAGTCTCTGGGGGTCCCAGAGGCTTACCTGTACCGAGTAGTATCTGGAGTTCCCAGAGGCTTACTTCTACCAAGTAGTATCTGGGGGTCCCAGAGGATTTCCTCTACCGAGTAGTCTCTGGGGGTCCCAGAGGCTTACCTGTACCGAGTAGTATCTGGAGTTCCCAGAGGCTTACCTGTACCGAGTAGTATCTGGAGTTCCCAGAGGCTTACTTCTACCAAGTAGTATCTGGAGGTCCCAGAGGCTTACCTCTACCGAGTAGTCTCTGGAGGTCCCAGAGGCTTACCTCTACCGAGTAGTCTCTGCGGGTCCCAGAGGCTTACCTCTACCAAGTAGTCTCTGGAGGTCTCAGAGGCTTATCTCTTCTGAGTAGTCTCTGGAGGTCCCAGAGGCTTACCTCTACCGAGTAGTCTCTGCGGGTCCCAGAAGCTTACCTCTACCGAGTAGTCTCTGGGGGTCCCAGAAGCTTACCTCTACCGAGGCGAGTACCAATTTGTTGCACTTTTTTCCCTACAGGCACTCTGCCCCTAACCATTGTTATTGAAAGGCTGTACAGGCAGTGCATAAGATGTGTCTTTAGGAGGCGCCCAATGTAGTAATCAATATAAAAATGATAATAGTCAAGTCTATAATTTTAAAAGGGATGTATTAGCATGTCCACATTGGTTTGCAGGTATGCCCCCCTTCCTTGGGTATAGTGCCTATTTGGCTAGCTCTCACAGTGACACGAGTCTCATACTACAGTGAGATCTAGCCATATAGACACAATACCCAAGGAAGTAGGCCAGGTCTGCAAAACATCAAAAAATACCCTTTCAAATTTTAGACATGACTCATATGAATTTGTGAGGGAAGTGCTATACTTGCCTCTTTTACCATTTTTATATATTTATATTGATAACTACCTTGGGCGCTAAATACATGTATCATATAACTATTTACAACTTTGCAGCTGGTTTACTCTCTACATACCTACTTCCCTCCCCACTAACCAGACCCAACTGCAATGCACAGTTTGTACTGTGACCAGCAGCACTCCACGTGTAGTGGTTGGTTTTTCCCTGTTCAGTTGCATTTCGGCTACTACCCAGTGTGGGTAGCATCCAATAACAGTTACAAAGGATTCTTGTATATATGCTTAGAAGGGTCCTGCTTCCCGTTTCCTTTTCTTCTTCTCTCTCTGAGATTCTCTGTACAGAGCTGTACAGACAGGATGATAATGGGTAGGATGGAGGCGCCCAATGTGTGTTCTATTTTAGTATTTTAAAATACAAATAAAAAAATATATAATAAAAAGGAGAGGTAATTGCTCACTCCTCCAGAAGATATAATCACCAGTTCAACTGGAAAAAAGTTTTTATTCAAAAAGCAATCTGACAACGCGTTTCCCGGGTCATGGCACCCTTCCTCAGGTCAGTACAAAATGCCTTGATAGCATAGGAGATAGAGTGTAGGCGCGATTTAATACTAATAATATAGGTATGGGACCGGAGGTCCGATGTCTAAGCGTCTGACGCTACTTGCTGATGAACAGAAAGTAGACTTAGACATCAGACCTCCGCAGTGGAAGGATGGAGGTATGCTTGCTGCTCCTACTTCCGATTAATGCTGGAGGGGTGGGGGGCGCTGAGGGGAGAGCCCGAGGTGAGGGAGGGGGGGAGTGACCCTTGCTTGGCAGTTGGAAACAGCCATTATTTTCTACAATGCAACGAGGTTCACAAACAATAAACTGTCAAGCGTACGTATGGTACTGTCAGGGCCATGGCCCTGACATCACACTGTGGGAGGGGTTTTATCACGATATCAGCCATACAGATGATCTATCCAAGAAAAGTAAAAGATTTCTCATGGGAAAGGGGGTATCGGTTACTGATTGGGATGAAGTTCAATCCCGGGTTAAAGTTTCTCTTTAACCTCCTGTGCGTTACCCAGCTCAGGAGGTTTTGCAGCTAGAGTCCACCACAAAGATTCTAAAAGATTTAATGTCCCCACAAGCTTTAGCTGGCACTAGGCTAGCTAGCATAAGTAGCCGACACCCTCTGATCGCTGCCGATCCCCCTGATTATACATTACCCAGCCTGGATCCAGCGATCAGTGCAGCCTCCCCACACAGCTCCGGTCTCTCTATGGCATACATGTCAAACTCTGGCCCGCGGGCCAAATCTGGCCCTCAGAGTCATTAAATTTGCCCCCCCCCCCAAGTGGTTTCCCACTTTGCTTCATGTTTGGCCCACTCTAGACCACCAGGGAAGCTATATTGGAGGTGAAGTCGTAGAACACCAGGGAAGCCATATGGGGGAGGTAGGGAAAAGCACTTAACATTAGGGAACTGTATAGGGGAGGGTGGCGACCACTAAACACCAGGAAACTGTATAGGGGAGGAAGGGAGGACAATTAAACACCAGGAAACTGTATAGGGGAGGGAGAAGGACCATAAAACACCGGGGAACTGTAAGGGGGGGGGGGGTTGGAGGGGAGCCATTAGACACCAGGGAACTTTATAAGGAAGGAAGGGGGCCAGTAGACATTGATGTTGGCCTGCAACTAGGTCCCAGTGTTTAATTTTGGCCCACTTTGTATTTGAGTTTGACACCCCTGCTCCATGGGGAGGATCGCACATGACGTCATGATGTCACCGACGTCATGCGCAGACCCGATTCTCCCCATAGAGAGACTGGAGCTTTGCGGGGAGGCTGCGAGCCAGGTGGGGTAATGTATCAAATGGCTGGATGGGGGGATCGGCGGCGATCGGAGGGTGCCAGCTACTTATACTAGCTAGCCTAGTGCTAGCAAAAGCTTGTGGGGGCATTAAATCTATTAGAATCTCCCTGGGGGACTTGTAATTCTAGGGAGCGGTATGCCCGACACAGTGTCCCGCATACCGCTCAGGAGGTTAATATTTGGAAAACAGAACGCAAGGTAGGGGCTCCAAGAGCCAAATCTAGTGTAGTATGTAGTGGTAGTTTAAATGAAGTATGATAGAATAATAAGCTATACTCACAAAGCAGGGCTACCTCAAAGGCAACTGCTGTATAGGCAGGTGGGGAGATTAGACCTGACCCCACTCAGGATTAAGAAGTCGTTCTCCGTAGATGAGGAAAAAAGGGGTAACACCTGTCCACCAGGGGTGGACTTTATATAGCGTAGTATGAATACAGAGGTGCCAAAAAGATAAAAGAATCTTAAAAGTTTAAAACATAAGGAGGCAGTAGTGGACTTACCACCTCCAAGCAGACACAAAAATTGTCAATGTGTTTGTTAAATACAAGAAGTTTATTTACCTACTACGGGAGACAATGCTACGTGTTTTGCAGGTTTGATCCCGCTTCATCAGGCAATAACAACGGAGCAATAGCATATGTGGTCAGTAGAAGAACCAGGCACCTCTGTCAATGTCTTTAGTATTTGGGTACAACTTAAAGGCAATGGTAAGATAAAGAGTGAAATGCAACTTGACTCTGTTCAGAATCCAGTGTGTGCACACAACTGCTAATAAATGGTAATAAGTAGTTATGTTTGGGTCCCCTGATCAGATAACCCCCATAGCATTACATCACCTTGCACTCCCTCAGTACTGGCCAAGGTACGTCTGTCTTGCAAGTTATACCTGTTTAACATGTAAATATTTACACTTTTCCTCTTCTCCGCTGAGCAACGCATAGCGATCACTCTTGCTGGGATTTAATACCAGACATTTAATACAAAGACAGACTGGCAGATGTTTGACTGATTGGTAAACTGTTCCTCTTGACCTCTGTGTGGAGCTATCAGCATCCCTCACACCTCCGGGATATTAATAGAAAAGGCTTGAAAATCCCCCTGCTGCAGCAAGTGTGAGCAGAGAATGGACACTTCCCACTCACTGTCTAACAAGAAGCTCTCAAAAGATCCGTAACTCTGATCTTTTTTTTTAGAATTATGTAAGATAAAACATAAAGGGGTTGATTAAAAAATGCAACTGTGGAGGGTGATCAAAGCACCCTATAAAGAAAAAGCACAGAGATAAAGGGGGAGCCCGGATAGTGGAGTTGTGACAATGAGATGATAGAAAGATAGATGAAAAAGAACAAATAATACTCGCAAAAGGTGTTGCTGAAGGACAACCAATGACTGTAGACAGGTGGAGATGTAAAAACCCAACTCCACTCGGGTATTCAGGCAAGTTGGATATGGTCACGCTCTTGTCAAAAATTAACCAGATGGTCCAGAATGTGGCTAAGCCACTGGGGGCAAAATGGTGACACCCCTGCCAAAGGAGGGTGAAAGGCACAAGAACGGGAAAGAGGCACCCAGGGTGATTAAAACTAGGTTCAAAAACAATAAAATATAAAAAATAATTAGGTGGCTTACCTCAATAAAGACAAATTCATGTAATAAATGAACTTTTATATGCACTGGCAAAGTGTTTCATGGGTCTGTGCCCACTTCCTCAGGCCAAATAAAGTGCCTAAGAGGGCTGCTAATAGGCAAAATTCAGGCCCATCTGTTTTTCAGCTTTTAGCATCCTTTGGCACTTTATTTGGCCAGAGGAAGTGGGCACACAAGCCACGAAACGCTTTGCCAGTGCATATAAAAATTCATTTATTACAAGAATTTGTCTTCATTGAGGTAAGCCCAGGGCCGGCCGGCCCATGAGGCGGGGTGAAACTTTTGCCTCAGGTGGCACTTCTGGGGGGGCGGCACCCGTCCGTCCGTGGGTGTGAGGGGCCGCCCGAGCTGAAGGGGATAGCGGGCAGGAAGGGGGTATTGGGCCTAGCGGCGTGGAGGGGAGTCGAACTCCCCCCTCCCTCGCCTGGGTCCCCCATCCTCCGCTCCCCTCCAGCTTTAAAAAGTTGCGTGGCTGGCTGCAGCTGTAAGAGGCAACGGGCGGGGATCACTCACCTCTTCCTCGTTCCAGCGTGCGCTCCACTGACATCACTTCCTGCGGCGTAGCAGGAAGTGACGTCAGTGGAGCGCAGGCTAGGCTGGAACGAGGAAGAGGTGAGTGATCCCCGCCTGTTGCCTCTTACAGCTGCAGCCAGCCACGCAACCTTTTAAAGCTGGAGGGGAGCGGAGGACGGGGGACCCAGGCGAGGGAGGTGGGGGTCCGACCCCCTCCCAGCCGCTAGGCCCAATACCCCCTTCCTGCCCGCTATCCCTTCCAGCTCCAGGGGCCCCTCACACCCATGGCTTGGGGGGGGGGGGGTGATTTGCTTAAAGCTTGCCTCAGGCGGCAAAAAGTCTAGGGCCGGGCCTGGGTAAGCCACCTAATTATTTTTTATATTTTATTGTTTTTGAACCTAGTTTTAATCACCCTGGAGGCCTCTCTCCCCTTCTTGTAAAAGTTGGAAAAGACCAAGAAACATTAGACAGCATAGGTACTGAATACACTCAAATATAAATTAATTCAAGGATAAACCGAGATTGTGTGACTCGAGTATAAACCTAGGGTAGAAACCCAGGCCACTACTTTTAACCTCCCCATCCCCATATCACTTCACCCCCAGCATTTCCTGGTGTCAAGTGGTCTGCTTTCCTCCTCCATACAGTGTTACCTGGTATCTAGTGGTCCTCCCACAGCATTACCTGATGTCTAGTGGCCTCTCTCCCTCTCCCATACAGCATTACCTGGTGTCCTTTGGCTCCCCCTCCCTATCACCACTGTGCAGTGTACTTGGTGTCTAGTGGTCCCGCTCCATCCTCTTTACAGTGTATCTGGTGTGTAGTGGCCCCCTCCTTCCCCCATATAGCATCACTTATTGGTCTCCCTCTCCCATAGAGTGCTTCCCTGTTCTCTAGTGGTTCCCTCCCTCTGTGTCCCATATAGAGTTATCTTGTGTCTAGTGGTCTACCCCTCTTTCCCATACAGCATTATCTGGTGTAAGGTCAGCCCCTCTCCCTACCCCATACAGAATACCTGGTGTCTAGTGGTGGCTCCTCTCCCAAACACAACCTTACTTGGTGTCTAGTAGTCCTCCTCCCTCTCCCATATAGCATTACCTGATATCTAGTGGTCCTTTCTGCCAACTCCATACACTGCATGTGTGGAGGGGGACCACGCCACCAGGTAATGCTGTATGGCATTACCTGGTGGTTAGTAGTCCCCCCTCCCAACTTCATACAGTGTACTTGGTGTCTGCTGGTCCCCCCTCCCTTCCTCATACAGTTTTACCTGGTCTCTAGTGGTCCCCTCTCCCCCATACAAAGATAAAAGTGTTTACTTGTTGAACATAGTAACCAGTCATATTTCTTATTTCAAATTAAAATCAGCTGTAAACTTGACAGAAGGCAGAAAAAGGTTTCTATTTTCTATGGAACCAGCAGTTTTTCTCACATACTCTCAGGAAGGCGAATGCTGGGCACTAGGCCTCAGGTTTCCTGTTCCCCTGTGAAAGATAGTAAGTTCTTGCTGTGGGTACGCGCATGCACAGACTCTCATTCACTAACCTCTCAGTAATCATTATATTCTGACATGAACTATGTCCCAACAAAGGACCTAACCTATATGTACAAAATAAGTGACATGAGGAGTCACTGGTCAATCAGCTGGATTGTAGTCTTGTAAACCAGTGATCAACAGGTCTCCAAAAAACATATATACAAGTATGGGGAGAGACTTGACACAAGTGTCATAACTGTCAGTCTCACTTAAGTACTGATACACATATATATGCACAAAAGGGATAAAAATACGTTGCTGTGAGGTGCGAGGTCTTTTCTAATCCCCCCCAGTGCTGGCAATCAGTCAGAGGATACTGGGGTGTAGCTAGTCCCACCACGGCAAAGTACTGTTAAAAGTAATTGCAAAAGCACATGGCAAAATAGGAGTATGGTAACATAACTGTGATGGAGGCTAAGTGTGAGACTGCCATCAATCACAGAGAGACCTGTATGCTCCTACACAGTAGTATTGTAGCCATGAAACAAATGCCTTCACAAAAGGTATAGAGCTGGGGTAGAAATGGGTGATATATACAATTTACAGTGCTAGTGTCATTCAACTAGGACTAGTTTCACTCTATAAAACAAGAGCTTCGTCAGGAAATAGAACACACAGTGTACAAATCATAAAAAGTATCCCCCCACCACAAGAAGTCCCACAGCAATATAGCCCGAGACAGAGCCCTCTAGCCCTGTATTGCTGTGGGACTTCTTGTGATGGGGGGATACTTTTTATGATTTGTACACTGTGTGTTCTATTTCCTGACGAAGCTCTTGTTTTATAGAGTGAAACTAGTCCTAGTTGAATGACACTAGCACTGTAAATTGTATATATCACCCATTTCTACCCCAGCTCTATACCTTTTGTGAAGGCATTTGTTTCATGGCTACAATACTACTGTGTAGGAGCATACAGGTCTCTCTGTGATTGATGGCAGTCTCACACTTAGCCTCCATCACAGTTATGTTACCATACTCCTATTTTGCCATGTGCTTTTGCAATTACTTTTAACAGTACTTTGCCGTGGTGGGACTAGCTACACCCCAGTATCCTCTGACTGATTGCCAGCACTGGGGGGGGGGGGGATTAGCAAAGACCTCGCACCTCACAGCAACGTATTTTTATCCCTTTCATGCATATATATGTGTATCAGTACTTAAGTGAGACTGACGGTTATGACACTTGTGTCAAGTCTCTCCCCATACTTGTATATATGTTTTTTGGAGACCTGTTGATCACTGGTTTACAAGACTACAATCCAGCTGATTGACCAGTGACTCCTCATGTCACTTATTTTGTACATATAGGTTAGGTCCTTTGTTGGGACATAGTTTGTGAACAAATATTACCTGTACTCCCATTCGGTTTGTTTAAATTCTGACATGACTCAGGTGAAGGTGGAAAAAGGTTTATTGAATAATGATGCAAAGACATGGTCTACCTCCTGGAACCCCTGGCTTCCCTGCAGGGCTTGTTAAAAGGAAATCACACTCTGCTTCAGGGAGGTATTCCAAAACTGGTTTTGACAGTTATCCCCAACAGGCAGATTTCCTTGTTTCTTCTTCATGCTTGTTGCTTCAGCTGCTGATGACGCTGTACAATGTGGAGGGACACCAGAGTGAGTGTAAACACTTTCATCTCTCTGACAGGATGAGGCACTGACTTTACTTTGATAGCCTGACCCGTAAGCGGATCCTCACCATCAGCACTGATGTTCCTTCAGTCACTTGTCGTGGGACTGTTTTGAGATCATGTTAAAGAAGCACTGTAATGTATATAGTACAATGCAGTCAATTATTCAGGATACCACTTTTACTGTCATTTTCCTGATTTCAGAACCAGCAACACTTTCTATATCTATATATTGCTGTATATTGTATGTAGCCACGCCCTTCCAGTGGCTAATTAGAAACACGGAATTCGCAAACCCCAAGCATTATGGGAGACCAGGTATATCTTGTACAGGCTTCAGATCACCTGCCAGCACTAATGTCACCGCCTGTGATAAATTTCAGAGTATAAATCAGAGAGAGGAAAGAGTTTACAGTGGGCACACACTAAATAAGTGACAAAATAATTTATAAATGCATATTAAAAGACAAGTTCAAAAACAGGGCACTTCCCAGTCCCCTCAAATACAGTCACCTAAACCGTCAACTTAAGTCCTGGGTTTTCTTCCTCTTGTTCCAGTCCTAGTATGTTCTCGAGAAATCTCCAGACCAGAAAAGAGAAAGCAGAGACTTAGATCATAATATGTTTCACACTTTTGTCCAATCCTGTCACCAGGGAAGGATATAGTTCCACCTGTTGTTTTTACTGAAGAATTCACACCTCCACACCCTTGTGTCAGTCCAGGACTCCTGGAGCTGAGTGCTGGTGCTGGTCTCTCACAGGTACACCGCTCCTGTGCTGAGCCAATGCCAAGAAACAAACACAGAGACCGCACTCAGAAGGCTATTCAATCACTGTATTGAAAAATCCAAGCGAACAGAGGCACACTCCTGTGCCTCTGTTCGCTCTGATTTTTCAATAAAGTGATTGAATAGCCTTCTGAGTGCGGTCTCTGTGTTTGTTTCTTTGTTGTTTTTACTGGATCACCAGCCTTCACCATGTGACCACATGCAGAAAGAACTGTCCAACATGGTGATGTTTTCACACCTGATCAATAAAATGCCTTTTAAAGGATACCAGAGCTAAAGTAAATAGGAGAAATGGGGGGAGCAGGCGTGTATGTCTTCCGTCGGGCATCACTGCATCTGCGCTGGCTCGGCTGCGCACGTCCTACAGCATACAACCACGTCCGGGAGCGCTCTGCACATGACGTAATCACAATTAGGGCAATTAGGAGAATAAGAGAGGGCCAGGTGGGGAAACAGAGGGACAGGAGGGGGACACAGGGGAAACAGGAGGGGGAAGAGAGGGGCAGGAGGGAGAACAGGAGGAGAAATGGGGGGGGCAAGAGGGGACAAAGAGGGACAGGAAGGGCACACAGAGGGGCCAGAGGGGACACAGGGGTTGGAGGGGTCACAAGGGGAACAGTAGGAGACACAGAGGGACAGGAGGGGACACGGGGGCAGGAGAGTACACACGGATTACAGGAGGGGACACAGAGGAGCAGGAGGGTACACACGGATAACAGGAGGGGACACAGAGGGGCAGGAGTGTACACACGGATAATGGGAGGGGACACAGAGGGGCAGGAGGGGGCACAGGGGGAACAGGAGAGGGGACAGAAGGGGACTCAGAAGGGCAAAGAAGGACACAATGGGACACACAGGAGGACAAAAGCGGACGCACGGGCAGCAAAGGAGGACACGGGGACAGAAGAGGACACATGGTGGGCACATGGGGACACAGGACACTCGCCTCAGTTATCCTTTAACATTGATACTTATAACTGGAATGCAGATCCTCTAGTTAAAAGAACTGGTTTAAAATTGTGTAAACAAACACAGAAAAAGGGAGTATTTCTTATTATACTGTACTAGATGAAAGCCCTCCTGTTTAAAAACGGGCACTAGGCTTTGGCTGCAACCATAACTCCCCTAAAGTGAAGACAATAATGCCACAGTGAAATTATCTGAAAATTAAGAAAGTTGAGAAAAAGTGGAGTGTACAGGAAAAATGGAGATATTGACTTGAACCCAGCAAATAAATATGGTAACCAATAATGGTAATATTTATTGCAAAAAAGATTTATGAATAGATTCCCAAAATGTGCCAGTGGACAGAATAAGAGAATGAAGCATCACTTTTGCGGGTCAGATCTATCCAGACACAGTATATCGCATGAGGTTGGACAGACCTGACAGTTCAGTAAAACGGGATCATCAGGCACTTGTGGCTCTTATCCCTCTCCCTACAACTGTGATCATTTCAAGCAATACTAAACAAACCTGAAAAAAACCTATGGAGAGGGAAGGCTTTGGATCCCGTAGAGCCTCCCCTGCCCTCTCTCCACTCCCTTGGTCCATTGCTGTCCCCCACGAAAGTTAGTTGACCAACTGGTCGAATATCTCTTCGGGAGTCCTTGCAAAGGAGTTTGGAAGTACTTGGCAAGGCAAGCAGGCCCGTACTGTGGTTGCACATGCACAGTACGGACGTGCTCGTCTATGGAAGCACTCATGGATGCTAGTACTTCCAAAGCCTTCTAAGGAGTCCTGAAGGCCTGGACTTTCACAGGGAGACCCAGTGGACCGAGAGAGGACAAAGAAGGCTCTATGTCACAGGTGTCGAACTCCAGGCCTGGAGGGCCAGATTCATGCCACTGTTTAGGATGGACTGAGAAAGAGAGGAATGCCTTCTACCTGATGGACCATGCCTTTCCTGATTCAAACCCATTAATTAATTTGAGCTGGGTCAAAAATGTGTGAGGACCGGATTGACATCCCTGTTCTATGGTATCCAGAGCCTCCCCTCTACATAGGTGAGTATCTAACTTTTTTAGGCTGGCTTCACATTTGCTTAAATCATTAGTCATCAGTTCCTTCATTCCATCCAACAAGGAAGCTGTGTGACCTCTTTGTTGTACACATTTAAAACAGACATCAGGTTCTTATGACTGATGACTGCGCTTTTATTTAATCATTCCTCAGGCTACCCTTGAAAAGTTGGCATTTGAGCAACATCTAATAGTACTACTTGACATAAATCTTTGCATATTGTCATCTGGGTCACTGACACTAATTGGGTCATATGTTGTAATTTGCATATCACTTTAGCCTTTTGGTTTGACTGGTTTTATGATTCACTTTCTTATGTAGCGTTTGGTGCATGCTCCTTTGTTGTGTTAATGTTGAAGTTGGGTTTAGGTAGTCACACCCTGTACGCCCATAGCTGCTTCTTCCTTCTGTGCGCTCATTGTTTCTCCTTGTGTTGTACCATATTATAGTCTGAGGCTCTGAGTTTATGGAGTTGGCTGGTGCAGTGACAATTTTGCGGTGGCCAAGACTGTACCAGTTAGTACTGGATTTTATTATTATGTACTGCCCTTTGCCTTTGCTGTGGGCTTAGTCTACCCTCCTATGGTGTGTGCTTACTCCCAGCACCTACAGCTGCTGCTGCCTTTTTCTCTGGTATCCCACCTTTCCGCCCAACTAACCTATTACTGAAGGGCGCAAAGAGTGACCTTTCTGATTGTACAGAGCTGGGGTAGGAAAGGTGATGCAGAGGCAGAGGCAAAAGCGGGTGCATGAAGCTGGGGATCCATGTAAGGACACTACAGGTAAAGTAATAGATTGCCTGCCTGTAGTCTGTTTCTGTGGTCTGTTACTGAATGGCAGGGTGGGATTTCTGGAAAGGCCACAAAGGCCCAGGCCGAGGGTGTCTGGTGCCCAAGCGGGCGGCTGGATATGGAAAAGGGTTGCTGCTTATGGAAGACAAGGCTGCAAATGGAATATAGAATGGAAAGTAACACTTGGAAGGAGCTATTGCCCATTAAACAAAGGGGCTGCTGTAAATAGGTGTTACTCATGGGGGAGGTCACTGCACATGTAAGGGGAGCCCCAAGAAAGTTAGCCTAAAGGCGCGTGCACATACCGGATTCCTGTAAACGACGGGTCGTTAGACCCGCCCACGGGGTGGCCGTTCTGCCGACAGTTTGCCAGTGTGTACAGTCTGTTGGGAGGCTGATAAGGCTGGTTTTGACAGATCCGCTGAGTGGATCTGTCAAAACCTATTAGTAATTTTTTTATTTTAATGCGTTTTGACTGTAATTTTACTTTTTTGCCAGGAAGAGTTCAATCTTTTTTTTTTATACATTACTTTTTACTTTTGTTATTATGAATGAACATATCCTCTGATCGAAGTCATGTCCATTTATTCCAGGCACTTCAATTGGCTCAGGGAAATCATGTTCCCCTTCACCAATCGCTGCCATGTAAATCCCACCGCGAACGAGCGGCTGGAGCTCATGCATCTAACGCTGCAGCACTGGATATGTATACGTGCCCAGATAGACTAGTGCGGCTCCTATCTGGATGACTTTAGTTGCCCAGATAGAATAAAGTGGTTAAACAATACCAGCTATCCTGCAAGCTCTTTGTCTGCAGTAGTATCTTGCAAGCAAGTACTAGAGGCAGGAGATCAGCAGGACAGCCAGGCAACTGTTATTGTTTAAAAGGAAATAAATATGGCAGCCTCCACATCCCTCTTACTTCAGGTGTGCTTTGAAGTGGACCTGGAACTCAGAACTCCACTCTACTCTAAAAGATACACAACAGCATAATAACCTTTAAACAAAAAACATTTCTTTGTTACAGCCAATACAAATTACAACTTGTGATTAGACACAAATGAGGGGGAATTACACAGGCTAAACTCTCTAAATACATCCAGGATGCATTTCTCTAGGTCAGGGGTCTCAAAACTCAATTTACCCGGGGGCCGCAGGAGGCAAAGTCAGGATGAGGCTGGGCCGCATAAGGGAGTTCACGTGTCCCCGCCGCAAAACGAGGGCTGCAGAGCCCCCAAATCGCCCCGGGGGGCATTTCCTGGAAGGGGCAGAGCTTTCAGCTTCAGCTCTGCCCCTCCTGACGTCAATCGCGGCGGATCGCCGCCTCTGCCCGCCCCTCTCACTCTTCCTTCACAGAGAGGGGCGGGGGAGAGGCGGCGATCCATTCGGCGATTGACGTCAGGAGGGGCAGAGCTACAGCTGGAAGCTCTGCCCCTCAGCGCAGTCGTGGATGTTTGCGCGGGGAATTTGGGGGTCTGCAGCCCTTGTTTAGCGGCGGGGATGCGGCGGATTACTTGGGAGCACTGAAGCGAACTATAAGGTAAAATGGGCAAATATAGTTCGCTTCCGTGTCTCTTTTGCCGGCAGGCAGGGCCGGTTTAAGCAACAATGGGGCCCCAGAGCAAAATAAATTTGCCCCCCCCCCCCCAAACAGATACCCTGGAACAAAAATCGGCATTAAGGGACCTTTTTTGCAGCTGGTATAGTCAGGGTGTGAAGCCCCAATCGGTCGGAGCTCCACATTCTGGCTACCCCAGCCTGCATGGGGGACAAGGGGTTAAAAAGTTTTAGGAGGGGAGACCCCACATAATTTTAAAAAAAAAAATTCCCACACTCTAAACATAAAAAAAAAAATTGGGAAAATAGGAAAAAATGCCAGGAATCTTCATACAGCCATATTGCGGCTGTATAGCGATCCCTGGCCAAAGCGCTGCGGCTGCGTATGGACCCCCTGGAAACCCTGTCAGGAAATGTATTGCTCTTTCTTTTGATACATGTAAAATTACACTACCGTTAGGCTTGCTACTAAAAGTGACATTTACCGCATTTAAAAGTATACTATTTTCCTTCGAAACTTTAAAATCGATTTTCTCAAAAACTATAAGGTCTTTTTGAAAAATTGTTTTTCCTCTTATTCCTAATGATCTCCTTAACATATCCTGCAAATTTAGGGTTTCTAGCATTTAAGGTGGATTTGCTATTAACCATTAAAGTTGGCGGGTTTTTAAATGTGTATTTTTTTCCTTTGCAACTTTAAAATCAATTTTCTCAAAAACTATAAGGCCGATTTGAATACAAAATATTGTATCGAGGGCCGCAAATGGCCCGCGGGCCGCGAGTTTGAGACCCCTGCTCTAGGTTTCCTACTGTCCTGTGCAATAGTTCAGGTCCACTTTACGTATAATTGCTGCTTCCTTCACCAAACTACAAAAATGCTGCACTATCTGGAGTGATTGGTATGTATTATGGTTACACTTTTTACTATCTCTTATACCATTTCTAAAATGACTAATCAGTTATCTTCTAATTTCCAAGATAGCAGACTCTCCCTTTTATTTCTCATAGTCCCCAGTGGCTTCTCAGCTGATCATGTGACTCTCTTTAGGGTATTCATAATCAGCAAGTTTCCTCATAGTGAAGTCTCCTTTCTGATTTCATCTGTTTTTCATGGACTCCTCATTCAGCGAGGACAGACGCTTAGTGTCCCCAATCAGACTCCGCCTCTGCACCAGAAAATAATTGAATAATTCTCTCTGTTAAAGATGGTCAATGAGAAGCTAGTTATTCTGACTTGCATGTAAATTGAATGCCTTTTGTATTCAGCTTGGAGTTGGGTTAATCAATCTACTTCCTGCTGATTTTGATGGGCCCAGTCTTAATCTGCAGACAATTTGCATTACATTTACAAGCAAGCTAGTATGATTTGCAACTCATTGACCATCTTTACTTTCTACCAGGGCAAAAAAACAAAACATTTGGGAAATTCCACTGAAATATTCTTTTGGGTACCAGAAATAGTGGTTGGATAGTGCACTGGTTAAGGCCTCTGCCTTTGACGTGGGAGACCAGGATTTGAATCCTGGCCAGGGGCATTGCTAGCCTCAAAGATCGGTGGCACGTGCCCCGGATCTATTCTGGGGTGCCCCGAATGTCCCCCAGGCGGAGTCAGCTGTGATGCCTCAATGGTGGGCATGCTGGGAGCTGTGGTGCATCAGTGGAGGGTATGCTGGGCACTGTGGTGCCTTTATGTATGCATACTGGGTGCTGTAGTGCCATGCTGGGTGCTGTGATGTCTTTATGGGGGCATGCAGGGAGCTGTGGTCCTTCTACATGGCATGCTGGGAGTTGTGGTGCCTTTAATGGGGGGCCCGTGGGACCATGGGAGGGGGTCCACCAGAAGGTCAGGGAATGCTATGTGGGAACTGCCAGATAACCTGGCAGCAGGCCTGCCCGCCCAGCAAAAAGCCAGCACAGAAGCCAGGCAACTCTGCCTAGTTATGTTTAAGTGACACTGCCTATTTATGTGATATGCTGCATTTTTTCTTAATAATGGAGAGGGGGGTTGCCTTCAACATTTTGCTGGGCAGGCCTACTTAGACCGCTGTTAAGTTCATGTAAATTTGGCTCCCCCTATGACCACACCCACATTCTGTGTGTGACCACACCCATTTTCCATCTGGAGTGCCCAAAAGTGCCCCAAACCTCTTAAAATCCTAACAACGCCCCTGATCCTGGCTAGGTTCACTACCTATTCAGTGAGACGTCCTTGGGCAAGACTTCCTAACACTGCAGGGTGGCCCCTTGAGTGCGCCCTTAGTGGCTGCACTTTGAGTCCAACAGCAGAAAAGCGCAATACAAATGTTAGTATTATTATTATTAAATATTTTACTTTTTTGTTTTCATTTTGTTGGTCCTATTGGATTTTTATACAGCGGACTATTGTATAGACAGTTTCAGTGAAACATGTACTGTAGGTGCATGAAGGCCCAGTTTTACTTAACATTGCACTATCCATTGTTTCGTAGTCGGCTTGAATTCTCTCTGGAATTTTTTAACGCTCTTATTGCTCAGAGGACATGTAATGTCATAGAAGCTTGGCTGAGCCAAACCTATGAAGTGCAGTACTTGTTCTATACCACGGAGGACAACAAAGCTATTATTGTTAGTAGTAGTAGAAGCAGAAAATGTAGAGATAAATTATAGTTTGTATTGGCTCAGTCAGTGGATCTGGGTGTCCTGGTCGATTATAGAGTTAATAACTAAATGTAGTATCAGTCTGCAGCTTCTAAAGCAAGTAAAAAATATCTTGCTTGTTAACGGAAACCCGGGATGGGCATTTTTGATAAAAAAAAAAATGATACCTGATCCGCGGGTGGTGGTGGGGGGATGATGGCTGGGTGTTTGCCTTAACTATCACCGCCCTCTGCCATTCCTGTGGGGGGGGAAGGGGGGCAATGGACGGAGGCATGCCAGGCTTTACTTGTGCTTTAAGGGGGAGAATCTGATAATCATGTATGATATCTATATACTGTATATGTGCCAAAAAAGTGAAAGGTTGTTAACGTTAAAGGACAACTATCAAAGTTAACTAAAATTCTAAATGCCACATTTACTGTATTTCCAGTAATTACTAGCAAATAGCAATACAAAGGCTTCTCTTCATCTTTTCATGTTTTGTGTGAAGAAAGACATTTACAGAGAACAGTTTTCACTGTGGGCATTACTATGGAGGACTGTGTCCAGCACATCCAGCACACAGAATCAATCTTCACTGTATGATGAAACGCGGAAAAGCCGCTGAATCTCAAGGTGAGGCGGCTGTTTCCGCGTCCAGCATGGCGTCACAACGCGGAAAAAACGCTGCATGCCGCATAGGCAGAGCGGCGGAATCCGCATTGGGAACGGCGGAATCCGCATTGGTAACGGCGGAGGTCCTTGTCTATATATACTGCTGGCTGTTCACTTGCTCTTTGTCTGGCGTTGCGAACACATACGTGGGAGCACTCAGACCCGTAGTCAGATCCTTAAGTGTGCCGGGACCAGCTGGAGCTGTAATCCTACACTTAGCTAGATTCTGTTGATAGCTTAAAGTACTAGTTTAATTGTGATTATCTGTTATGACCTTCTGCCTGCCTGACCATCCTCTTGTATTCTGATCTTGTACCTTGCTATTCTGATACTCTGTTGCCGAACCCCGGCTCGTCCTTGACTCTGCTTCTGCCTCTTGATCTTGTACCTCGATATTTCTGATACCCTGTTGCCGAACTCTGCCTGTACCTAGACTCCGCCTCTGTCTTCTGAATCTGTACTTTATCTGTCCGTGTGTTACGATCTGGCTTGTCTGACCTCGAGAACCAACCTCACTATTGGAGGCGGTTCCCCGTCCTGTTAGTGACACTTTCTCCTAAGTGTCACTCTCAGACTTACCTTCCTACTCGCAGCCTGACTCCTCCCACCTTGGAGAGTTAAGGTCTTCGGAAGGAAGCCGTGCAGTACTCTCCACTGCACTGAGGCTCAGTCCTCTTAGTGTTACTGTTACACCAAACACTACACTCTACTCTAGTACAGAGGTTAGCTGGTATATCGGATTAACGGTGATACTGCAAATCACTTATAATCTGGTATACATCTGTATTCCCAGTGATACTGCAGATCACTGGTAATCAGATCCTCTCTGTGCTCCACCGTGCGTTACAGAACGCCAGACCAAAGACAAAATGGACGCACGCACTGGTCCTCTGGGTGAACTTGCCACCTCAGTGCATAATGTCAATCGAGTGCTGGGTGAACACAAAGCATTGATTGAGGCTCTGACAGGGTCCGTCCAAACCCTCCAGACGTCAGTGGATGAAGTGCGATCCCCTCCTAGCGCAGACATACGCATGCCCGTTCCAGAACGGTTCTCTGGCCACAGATCTGACTTCCGCAATTTTAGGAGTAGAGTGTTATCATATTTTGAATAAGGACCCCGATCCTCTGGTACTGAGGCCCAGAAAGTCACGTTCATCAAAACTTTACTGGCCGGTGATTCTCAGACCTGGGCATATAACCTGTCCCCTAGAGACACAGCTCTGACCTCAGTAGAGGAATTCTTTAAGGCCATGGCCGTAATTTACGACGACCCAGACCTTGCTGCGACCTCTGAGCGGAAGCTCAAGCTTTTACGGCAAGGCAAGGGTCCAGTCGAAGAGTACGCGGCCGAATTTCGTAGGTGGTCAGTTACCGCCAGATTTGACACCTATGCCCTGATGGATTACTTCCTGTCTGGGTTGTCGGAGGAGGTCTCCGACCTAATGTTAAGTTTACCCGAGCCCAAAACAGTCGATGAGGCCATCTCATCGGCCATTCGAGTCGACCGTAGGCTACGTCATCAGAGACAGACTAGGGGCAGTCACCGTGTCAGGGTGACATCTTACGCGGCACCTTCCGCTGCACCCCTAGTAACACCATCTCCGCCTGTCTCACCCTCTCCGGCCTTGCCTCCACCCAAGCCAATGCAGATTGGTCGATCAAAACTGACCCAGGTGGAACGAAGGCGGAGAATGACTGAACAACTGTGCCTGTACTGTGCAGAAGCGGGGCATAGAGTGCGAAACTGCCCTAACAAGCCGGGAAATGAGTCTGCCTAGGAGTAATGGGGGGTGACACCCTAGGCACACAATTCTCACCCCATAAAGAGAAAAAATTGCTTCTCCCTTGTACGATTACATGGGATAATAAGTCTGTAGCCACTGAGGCTTTTATTGATTCTGGCTCAGCGGGCTAATTTTATGAACTTTGAATTTGCTCAGGAGTTGGGTATTCCTCTCACTCCAGTGAGACCCCCTATTCAGGTCACGGCAGTAGACAATTCCCCTCTGCAACGGAATCGTTCCCTGTCACAGACCCCGGAGGTGAAGGTCACAATAGGGGTACTGCATGGGGAACAACTACAGTTTTTCGTATTACATATGTCAACCTCCACTATCATCCTAGGCATGCCGTGGTTACAAGTCCATTCACCACAAATAGACTGGGCTACGGCTCAGGTAACCAGCTGGTCCGATCATTGTCGCCAGCAGTGTTTAGGGAAGGTGACATTGGGCCAGACCAGGGTTCAGTTGGAAGGGGTTCCAGTACAGTATTCTGAGTATGCCGATGTGTTCTGCCCTAAGGCCGCTGACAAGTTACCGCCGCATCGCCCATTTGATTGCCCCATTGATCTCCAATCTGGTTGTATGCCCCCTAGGGGTCATCTTTACAATTTGTCCGGGCCAGAGAAACTGGCCATGCAAGAGTATATTCGTGAGAATTTAGCTAAGGGGTTCATTCGACCATCCCGGTCGCCCGCAGGTGCAGGGTTTTTCTTTGTTAAGAAAAAAGACGGGAGTCTGCGACCGTGCATAGATTACCGGGGCCTGAATAAAATCACGATAAAAAATCGTTACCCCTTGCCCCTAATAGATGACCTTTTCACTCAAGTTACCAACGCTAAAGTCTTATAAAAACATTTGGCGCACGGAGAGAGATAGTTTGCAAAAGGCGTTTTTGAATCAGAAGGGTCAAGCTGATAAAAGACGTTCGGTGGAGTGGAGCTTCCAGCCAGGAGACTTGGTGTGGGTATCCACACGTCATTTGACCCTGAAACAGCCCTCAGACAAATTGGGCCCCAAGTTTGTCGGTCCGTTTCCGATAGTGAAAAAGATTAACAACGTTACCTATACCGTTGATCTTCCCGCCAGCATGCGTGGGGTAAGGTCATTTCACGTATCCCTGCTCAAACCTGCAGTCCATATGGGCCCTACTCCTCCTCCTCCTGTCCTGGTAGATTGTCAACCTCACGCATTGTCCAGAACTCGGTACAGTATCTGGTACACTGAAAGGGGTATGGCATTGAGGAGAGACAATGGGTACCAGGGACTCGCATGCATGCGGATGAATTGAGGAAAGAGTTTCATGCCTTACACCCCGAGAAACCTGGTAATAGTTGTCCGGAGTCTACTCCTCGGGGGAGGGTACTGTGATGAAACGCGGACAAGCCGCTGCCTCTCAAGGTGAGGCGGCTGTTTCCGCGTCCAGCATGGCATCACAAAGCGGGAAAAATGCTGCATAGGCAGAGCGGCGGAATCCGCATTGGTAACGGCGGAATCCGCATTGGTAACGGCGGAATCCGCATTGGTAACGGCGGAATCCGCATTGGAGGCGGCTCCCGCACTCGGTTCACTGGATACATTGCAAGACAGTACTGGTGTGGCTGGGACTGATAGTCCACCTAGATTCAGAGTGACACGCGCGCGCGCACAGAGGCAGAGCTTAAATAACAGCCAGAAGGGAGTCAGCTGACCTGGTGGGTCAGCTGACATTTTCCACTACTCTCATTGGTCCAGCAATTAGGGAGGTCCTGGAGAGGTCCTTGTGTATATATACTGCTGGCTGTTTACTTGCTCTTTGTCTGGCGTTGCGAACACATACATGGGAGCACTCAGACCCGTAGTCAGATCCTTAAGTGTGCCGGGACCAGCTGGAGCTGTAATCCTACACTTAGCTAGATTCTGTTGATATCTTAAAGTACTAGTTTGATTGTGATTATCTGTTATGACCTTCTGCCTGCCTGACCATCCTCTTGTATTCTGATCTTGTACCTTGCTATTCTGATACTCTGTTGCCGAACCCCGGCTCGTCCTTGACTCTGCTTCTGCCTCTTGATCTTGTACCTCGATATTTCTGATACCCTGTTGCCGAACTCTGCCTGTACCTAGACTCCGCCTCTGTCTTCTGAATCTGTACTTTATCTGTCCGTGTGTTACGATCTGGCTTGTCTGACCTCGAGAACCAATCTCACTATTGGAGGCGGTTCCCCGTCCTGTTAGTGACACTTTCTCCTGAGTGTCACTCTCAGACTTACCTTCCTACTCGCAGCCTGACTCCTCCCACCTTGGAGAGTTCAGGTCTTCGGAAGGAAGCCGTGCAGTACTCTCCACTGCACTGAGGCTCAGTCCTCTTAGTGTTACTGTTACACCAAACACTACACTCTACTCTAGTACAGAGGTTAGCTGGTATATCGGATTATTGGTGATACTGCAGATCACTTATAATCTGGTATACATCTGTATTCCCAGTGATACTGCAGATCACCGGTAATCAGATCCTCTCTGTGCTCCACCGTTCGTTACACACTGGCTGTAATCCTGTTACTGGAATCTGTTCAGAATGATAGGAATCAGAAATATAGCTTCAATTGTGTGTAAATAATCATCAGCTGCATCTCTGTGCGTCTGATCCTGTTTCTCCCTCTCTGCCTCGCAGTGCAAAGTAAACAGTTTACAGCCAGGGAGATCTCATTCTGAATAAGGAGGGGGGAGAGAGCATCCAAGTAAGGAAAATAAACAGTTTAGGTCCTTCTTTTCAGATTCTTCTCTGTATTTAAAAATCCCTCAGCTGTTCTGATCTGTGAGAAAGCAGGCAGGGCAGAAACAAATAGTAAATCATGGAACCTAGCTACATGGTATAGTTCTAACCTCTAGTCCGATGCTGACACAAATTGTTACAAACAGCTCATAAACAAGACATGTTTTTCACACAGGCTGTGATGAGAGAACTCTGAAAAGCTTTATATTGTTGCTGGCCAAAAGATCTATAGGTATGTGGGGTTTACAGAAAAAAGTTTCTTTGATAGTCGTTCTTTAAGGTCAGTACAAAAGACTTGAGGCTGGAGAAATACAGGTTTAATCTATACCTAAGGAATAGTCTTCCATTAGAAATGGGGTTAGTGAATACAGTAAATGACTTCCAAAAATGGTTTCCTGATGGGACAAAATATACAGAGCTACTTATGTAGGATGTGACAGCAAGGCAGAATGTTGTTCTGGTGAGGTCCATAATGGCATTTACATTTCACCCAGGATGTCATACTTTGGCTCCCTGATCCTGTGAATCCACTCCAGACGCTGCAGCACAGGTGGAGTAGTTTGATGAGATCAGATTCCCCATGTATATCGGGCTCTAGCAGCCAGAAGGAGCTCAGTTGTGGGAAGCTGTAGATGAGCTGTGCTACTGAAACTTGTAAGTTGAAGAGAACCTGAGCCAAAGCTTGGGTTCAGAAACACATACTTACCTAAGGAGAGGGAAGCCTCTGGATCCTCTAGGATCAGGGATGTCCAAACTGTTTAGGCCAAGGGCAATATCGCCATTCATGAGAGTGATAGTGGGCCGAACTACCAAAGGTGAAACACAATTTTTATGTCAAATAAAATATTTCCACAGGAAATTACAGTTAGCACTGTGGCAGCTGCTGATCAGTGTCTTTTACTGCTATAGTGGTGGCTGATAACCTATATGCTAGCAAAGGGTGGCCTCTGCATGCAGCACACATGGAATTAATAACTGGGGGCCACCAGAAAAGGCTCGACGGGCTGTATTTGGACATGCCTGCTCTAGAGGCTTCTCACACTGTCATCTGGTCTGCTTCCGCTGCCTGGGACCCTCCAGATGATCGGGGGCTGCCCTCCTCTTCTGGCACAAGAATGACCGACCTACAGCCGTGTGAGCACAGCTGCGCATTAGCATGGAGCTGCTCATGCAGAGGGACCAGGGCCGGCCCTAGACTTTTTGCCGCCTGAGGCAAATTTTGAAAAAATTAATGCTGCCGCCCCCGCCGAGCTGGAGGGGTAGCGGGAAGGACGGGGGTATTGGGCCTAGCGGCGGGGAGGGTGGTCGGACCCCCCCCCCCTCGCCTGGGTCCCCCGATCTGCACTCCCCTCCAGCCTTAAATAGATCAGAAGCAGCCGCTACTCGTAAGAGGCACGGGCGGGGAGGACTCACGTCTTCCTCGCTCAATCCAGCGTGCGCTCCACTGACGTCACTTCCTGTAACGCCGTCCACTTACAATACAGATCGGGGGACCCAGGCGAGGGAGGGGGGGTGTCCGACCCCCCTCCCCGCCGCTAGGCCCAATACCCCCGTCCTGCCCGCTACCCCTCCAGCTCGGCGGCCGGCTCCCCGCACCCACCGACGGGCGGATGCCTCCCCTAGAAATGTGCCGCCTGAGGCAAAAGTTTCACCCCGCCTCATGAGCTGCCGGCCCTGAGAGGGACTCTGGCTTGCTGAGCAGGTGGGGTTGTACTTAGGCTCAGGTAGGCATACTACACTGCCACACTCTTGCTTGAAGAGAAGTGCAGCCCGGATCAAATTACCAACAAGCATTTGCTGGTCATCTTTGGAGGGACTGCAAGCAGCAAAGGGGGACCAGAGGATGCCGTTGGAAGCCTCTACAGGATCCAGAGCTTCCCTCTTCTTAGGTAAGTATCAAGGAAACAATGAGGGACCCCTAAAGTCCTCAGGTGAGCTCACTTCAATTACACTGATCACTTAAACTAATGGAAACACAAATGTAAAGCTCCTCTCAGGTTGAGTACCACCAATTGTGGAGAGAAAGACAAAAATAAAAACTCTCCTTGGCCCATATGTAATTCACGTTTTCTCCTGAGTTTTCTCCTAGGAGGTAATTTTTCATCTTCAATTTAAAATAACTTTTCAGCACTGTACAAATGAAAAAGTACCAAAGAGTAGGAGAACAAGTAAAACTTATTTTAAATGTTTTCTTGTTTGTAAGTGGTTTAAAAGGCATTTTATTGACAAGGTATGAAAATATCAGCTAGGTGAAAACACAGGAGAAAAAGTGAATTGCATATGGGCCCTTGTGTTTAAATGCATGGGGGATGCTTAACCCGTTCAAAGTAGGCAGCTCGTATTCAGTTGTTGGTCGAAAAGTCAATATTAACTAATCAGCAAATAAGGCTTTTGGGTGGATTCACTCTCAGGCATCAGCCAGTATCCATTATCTCCATGTTTCTCTGTTTCCAGAAGGTGAAGAGAAATGCTGTTTCCAGACAACTCTCCCATCTTTGGCATGCGTGGACTAATAAGTTAGAAGGGCTCTCCAGTATAAGGAAAGATTTCTTTATTGGATCAAAACATTAACAGTTATATCTAAACCAAAGCGTTTTCCAAGGGGACCCTCGCTTCATCAGGGATCAGATACAAATGATGCCTATGTTGTCTATCCTCAAAGGCAAGCTCAATTATTAGCTATTTTTAGAGGATGGTTACTCTACTCTACTCTTCTAGAGGATGGTTACTGCTAAGAATACCTGACAAGCTTCAATGTCCTTCCAATGATAATGCAACGTTAGCACACAATAGACGAAGGCACATTTCTGGCAGTGTTTCGCATCTGTCTTTCATCCTGGCTATTTTCTCACAATACTCAAGGACAGCACCTGCGCCAAGTGCTGATTAGCAAACTGGGAACATATATTTATTTTTTTCAGTGGTGAATTCATACTTTGTATCCTAACAGGGTGTGGAGGAGATGAATAAATGTTGGCATACATTACAAAATAGCCCCCACGTCCTGGTATAGCATAGTAAAATAAAATACCTAATAAGGAGGCATGTAACAAGGTAACAGGTGATTCATAAAAGTTACAGACAATTCAAATATTCATCTTTTTTAATGTATATCTTTTATACAACTTATAAAGATATTATAGAAGATTTTTCTACATCTACAAAATGATGTAGAATTATCAACACTAAGCAAACAACATGTTCTTGACAGCCTGGTTATATGGAAAGGAATATAGCAGATGAAATTTAATGTTGATAAATGTAAGGTCGTGCACCGTGGACTTGTGGCAGAGCAACATATAAAGTAAATGGCATATGGCTGGGGATAACAAACGTGGAGAATGACTTGGAAATAATGGTTGATCAGAAGTTCATTGACCATATTCAATGCCAAGCAGCAGCTAAAGCAAATAAAATTCTGGGATGCCTAAAACAGGAAAAAGAATTGTAAATTAGTATATTATTCTCTTTGTATAAACCACTTGTGAGGCTACGACTAGAGCAGGGGTGTCAAACTCAAATAGACGGAGGGCCGAAATTTAAAACTTAAACCAGGTCGAGGGCCGACAGCCATATTTATTCCTCCCCACCCCCACCATTTGGAATGATCGCACAACACCCCACGCATGTCATAGCTACAGTGCAAAAAAATAAATAAAAATAAATAAATAAAAGGGTTTACAGGGCATGCTTGCCCCAAATAAAAAGGTTAGCCAGGTATGTGCCACCAGTATAGGTAGCCAGGCATAGGAGCCCCAGAATAGGTATCTAAGCATAGCAGGTGCCCCAGTATGGTTAGCCAGGCATAGGTGCCCCACTATAGGTAGCTAGGCATAAGTAGGTGTCTCAGTATAGGTAGCCAGGCTTAGCAGGTACCCCACTATAGGTAGTCAGGCATAGGTAGGTGCCTCACTATACGTAGCCAGGCAATAGGTAGGTGCCCCAGTATAGGTAACTAGGCATAGGTAGGTGCCCCAGTATAGGTAGCTAGGCATAGGTAGGTGCCTCAGTATAGGTAGCCAGGCAATAAGTGTCCCAGTATAGGTAGCTAGGCAATACTATACTAGTTAGCCAAGCAATAGGTAGGTGCCTCAGTATAGGTAGCCAAGCAATAGGTAGGTGCCTCAGTATAGGTAGCAAGGCGTAGGTAGGTGCCTCAGCATTGGTAGCCAGGCAATAGGTATGTGTGCCAATATAGGTAGGTGTCCCAGTATAGATAGCCAGGCAATAGGTATGTGCCTCAGTATAGGTGGCCAGGCAATATGTAGGTGTCCCAGTATAGGTAGCCAGGCTATAGGTAGGTGCCTCAGTATAGGTAGCTAGGGATAGGTAGGTGCCTCAGAATAGGTAGCTAGGTATAGGTAGGTACCTCAGTATAGGTATCCAGGCAATAGGTAGGTGCCTCAGTATAGGTAGATAGGCAATAGGTAGGTGCCTCAGTATAGGTAGCTAGGCAATAGGTAGGTGCCTCAGTATAGGTAGCTAGGCAATAGGTAGGTGCCTCAGAAAAAGGTTGTTAGGCAATAGGTAGGTGCCTCAGAATAGGTAGCTAGGCAATAGGTAGGTACCTCACTGTAGGTAGCCAGGCAGATGGTAGGTACCTCACTGTAGGTAGCCAGGCAGATGGTAGGTACCTCACTGTAGGTAGCCAGGCAAAAAGTAGGTGCCCATGTAAGGTAGGTAGGTAGGTGTCCCAGTAATAGCCCGCTGGCTGTTCCACTCTATGGTGCGGCGGGTGGTGGCAGTTCTGCATTCTGCACACCAGCGTGAACCCCGCACTGAACACAGGAGAGCTGTATGGGAGATACCCAGCAATCATCGGGAGGCGGAGCAAGTTGGGAGGCGGTGCATGTGAGTGATAGAGCATAAAAACGCTCTATCACTCATGCGAGGATGATGGGCGGGACGGGGCGGCCCTCTAGCGTGGCTGTGGGACAGCTTTCAAAGCGCCGCGGGCCACAGCTAATGTTAATTAAAGAACAAGCGGCGGGCCAAGTTTTCTGCCGCTGCGGGTCAAATTTGGCCCGCGGGCCAGAGTTTGACACATGTAAACTAGAGCATGGGGAGAGTTGTCAGCAGTGGTAGATGAGCTTTTTATCCTTCGTTTGGTACAAAGGACAAGGGGACATGAACTGTGCATGGAGGAAAGAAGATTTTTTCACCTATTTAGAAAGGGGTTCTTCACAGTAAAAGTGGTTAAGATGTACAGTATGTTATTACAGGAAGTAGTTATGGTAAATTTTATACTTTCATTCAAAAAGGGCTTGAATGCTTTCCTTATGCCAGGCATACATGGCACGTTTTATGCGCCGGATCGACGATGCCGGCGCATCGCCGCTCGTCCGCGCGTGCGGATCAATTGCCACTCGTCCCCGCCGGCGCTTCCTTATCACCGCTCGATTCCCTGCCATTGTCCGCCGGCGGGGATCGAGCAGGCGAGGGTCGAGCGGCTTAATCGCGCCAGCTGAATATTATCAGCTGGCCGGATCAGCTGGTCGATACACGGTACAGAAACGTACCGTGTATCCCCAGCATTACATTGAACGGCCTCCACGGCAAACACCGTTAGGTAAGAGAAGGTGATAACTTCATTAAATCAGGGAGCTGATTATTACCCTTGTGGCCTTTCTGGATTGAGGTGCAGTGAGGTCGAGTTTGATGGACATTACTTTTTTTCAATCTACATACTGTAACTATGTATCTACTGTGTGTAACACGTTACTAGAGTTGCTAGACATAGTGTATATGGTTACTATTTAAATCCTTCCTGTGTATATAGAGTACATCAATTACCAGTAAGACAGGGGTTTTAGAGGAGAAGTAATAAACATTCAGTGATATATTACATGAAACAACATTTCCTCTGTGTGTTATGTGTAACAACTCTTCTCTTCCCCAGAAGGTGTTATCTCATATACAGTACAATCCTCATAACAAAGATAAAGCAATCATAAATCTCACTGAGATCGCTTATGTAAGTGTATCCACTGGGGGGAAAAATGATACATACATTGGGCATCAGATAGCTTATAACATAGTACAGTACAGAATATATCTGAAAATAGCCTTGTACAGTGTAAATTAAAGGATAACTGTAATGCCTGGCAGATCTCAGGCTTTCTTTCAGCCACTATACCCCAATCTAGTGCCGTAGCTCTGAGCTCGGCCCAAGTCTCCACCTATAGACGAGCCCCCGCTTGAACAGGACACTGAATATGTCTCCTTACTTCGGTTACCCCCAGGTCTTAACGTGCAAGATATAGAGGCTGAGGCCGAGAAAGCCAGAGTACCACCAGAGCAAACAAGACTATGCAACTGGGTGATAATTGGTAGTAGAGCAGAATGCTTTTGTGGAGGAAGTTACACAGATCACACCAGGAGCTATGAACAAGGGAGTAAGATTGCTCAGAGCAACCGCAGTTCTGAGCTTCCGATAACCACCACAAATAAACAAGACACAATGGTTGCTCAGTGCGACCGCGGCACTGAGCATCTGATGTCCACAACACTGAGTAACAAAGTCAGACAACAGACAGACAGATGGAATGCTTGTCAGTTAGCAAGACATAGTATTTGCTCAGTGCGACCGCAGCACTGAGCATCTGATATCCGCAACACTGAGTAACAAAGACAGTCAACAGACAGACAGACAGATGGAATGTTTGCCAGCTTCGGATAACCGTCACAATAAGCAATACGCAATGGTTTCTCATTGCAACCGCAGCACTGAGCCTCTGATGTCCACCGCACTGAGTAACAAAGAAAGACGACAGACAGACGGAATGCTTGCCAGCTAGCAAGACACAATAGTTGCTCAGTGCGACTGCAGCACTGAGCATCTGATGTCCACCACACTGAGTAACAAAGACAGACAACAGACAGACAGACGGAATGCTTGCCAATCTAATTGCTGCCCAGAGATAATAAACATCCACACTGACACGAATAAGACAAAAAAGTAGGAGCATAACTAATAGCAACCGCAGCTTATAGTTACGTTCACAGGAACAGGACTAGCAGGAACAGACAGACAGAAGGGTTGTTTGCCAATCTAACTGCTGCCCCAGAAATAGAAAACATCCACACTGGCACGGACAAGACAAACAAGTAGGAGCGTAACTAATACCAACCGCTGCTACAGTCATGTCTACAGGAACAGAACTAGCAGGAATACTATCAGTCACCAACGTAGTAAAGACTGTCTCCAAACTATCAGGAAAGGAAAAGACTTTACTGTACCCCCGCGGGTGCAGTGAACATCCAAGCGACCAAGACAAGGTAATGCAATAATATACAATTCAAACTTCACACAAGGAACCCAGTAATCAACTTTGGCTAAGCTGAACGCTATGACAGGTGGGGTGTAAGAGGGGAAGCAGGCTTTTCTATGTACATCAGCCAATGAGAGCAGACATGCAAATACCCACACAGCTGAATGGTAATCATGCAATCCTGTGTTAGCCTGATTGAAGGCTACAAGCTGCCTGTGAATGGAAAGGATTCTCATTACAAATGCATGCCAAATTATGCTTGTAAGAAATCCACAGCTGTCTGACTGCAGTTCAACTGCAGCAAGCCATAGGCGGATTCATGACAACATCCTGAGCTACTCTGAACTGCAGAGTGACTGCAATGGCAATGAAGCTATGATTAACCTCTTGAGGACTGCAGGGCTAAACCCCCCTAGTGACCAGGCCATTTTTAGTGAAATTGGCCACTGCAGCTTTAAGGCTAAGCTGCAGGGCAGCACAACACAGCACACAAGTGACCCCCCCCCCTTTTCCCCCCACCAACAGAGCTCTCTGTTGGTGGGGTCTGAAGGCTCCCCCCCATGTTTATTTATTTTTTTAAAATAAATATTATTGTTCGTGTTTTTTTTTTTTTTTTAAAACACTGTTTCTTTAAATCCCTACCCTCCCTCCCCACAGCCAGCCAATTACTGCAATCGGCTGTCATAGGCTTCTGCCTATGGGAGCCGATCGCTCTCTTGTCCCCCAGGGGGACAGCCGTGTCACACGGCTGTCCCCAGTGCAGCGCTGCTGCAGATCGCAGCGCTGCACAAAGTAAATAGACAGCGATCACGCCGTCTAACAGTCTCCCGAGCGGCAATAGCCGCTCGGAGACTGAAGGCGGGGCGGAGCTCCGCCCCCCGAGCAGGAGATGCGCGCGCAGCCTGCACGCGATCTCCTGCAAAGCAGAGCCCCAGGACTTTACGCCAATCGGCGTTAGGCAGTCCTGGGGCTGCCGCCGCAGCCACGCCCATCTGCGTGACGCGGTCGGGAAAAGGTTAAGGAGCCGTTGCGCCAATACGCGTCAGCTTTTATCTGCTACTTTGATGCTAGATCATAAATAAAGGTCTTTTTTGAATACATCCCATCATCTGGTGAAGCGAGATTTTTTCTTGGATTCTCTGGAGATTTGGCTTTAAACTCCCTGCTCCCTTTTGTGTCAAAACGTGAGTGTAGCAGCCTTCTACCAGTTCTGGCAATGAGACTAATTGCGAATGCAATCAAAACTAAGCGACCAAATGCAGGCAGAGAAATCCAAACTGCTCGGTTGCAGCTCCACTGCAACCGACAGAAGGGATCCTTATAATAACTCATAACGAGACATAATTTAAACAGCACATGTTTTTAAAGTGAAAGTACACCTGTAACAATAAAAAAACAAAAACCTTAGGTACTTACCTCGGTAAAGGTAAGTATCTGAGTGCTTCAGAGTCTTCTCTGATGTCCACGACCCCTCCACTGCCGGCCACAACCCTCTTCCTGTTCATGGCTGCACTTACCTCCATGTAGCAGCACGACCACACTGCTAGGGCGCAATGACCATGCTACTGTGCAGGCAAGGCTATCCATGCGACCAGAACAGTGCAGCCACGCTCATACACAGGAGAGTGCGGCCACGGGCAATCTTTAACTGTAATGTTGTGGATTCTTTAGATCACAGGTGTCAAACTCAAGGCCCGCTGTCCGAATGCGGCCCTCCTTGCCATTTTATGTGTCCCCAAGAGCTTCAAATGTGCATCATTGTTAGTAGTAAAATAACAACAGCACACTGCCTTCCCATGCAGATGAACACATTGGAGAGTTTTTCTGGTTGAAACATTGTCAGTTTGAACCAGGGTGCAGCAACAACCCATGGGACCTCCTAGCAAAATTAGCATGGGGCTCCCTCCCATGGGATCCAAACCACACATACACCTACACACCTTTCCCCCAACACCCTCTCCCTACATTGCAGGGTAGCCCAGCGGAGCAGATTAATATTTACCTTCTCCAGCGATGCGTCGGGTTTCTTTTGTTTTTCCAAGTAGCTGCACACTCTCTACTACATACCTCTTTATACTGATCACATGACATGCATTCAGAGCCAGAGATATGCAGCACAGAACATATGTCTGTCTATCTGTCAGGAAAATCAGAGGAGACCCAAAGCAGCACTGGAGCAGGTATATGTTAAACTGCCTCACTGCGCTCCTTTACAGGAGGAGAAGGAGCAGGCCCCTTATGGTTGCTATAGTTACTCCACTTAGTTTAAGAGAATAATTGTTAAATCTTAATTAACAATTTCAGAGTTAGAATAATTTTATTCGCCAAGCACAGGGGTCGTGCCCGGAATTGAGTTTGGCCCTTACTGTATTTTTTGGACTATAAGGTTCACTTTTTCTCCCCCAAAAGTGTGTGTGTGTATGGGGGGGGGGGGGGGGGGGGGAGAGCCACTGCAACTTATAATTCAAATGCAAAGAGTTCCTGACTTGTGAACGTCTGCCAATATAAATCTCCAACCCGCCGTAATGTTGGGGACTCCCAGTACTACTATGCAAATGAGGACAAAGCGGGGCACATTGGGGCATAGAGGAGGACAGAAGTGGGACACCAAGGGGCATAGAGGAGGACACGTGGATGATAGAGGGAGACACATGGGGGACACAGGAGGACACAGGGAGACACAAGAGGTACAAGGGGGCATGAGGTACAAAAGGGGCATAATCCACAAGATGCCCCTTCACCATGGATGCACCAGGTTTAATATATATATGTTTTTCTTGAACTTGAACATGTTCCCAAACTGGTTCTGCACAAATCACTGTCATCGGCCCTGATTTGATATTCATTGACACACTGAAAGTTACAAGTACAGTATTGCTTTCAGCTGCTACAGGTGATTTCCACACAGATGTCATTTTGTAGGTTCAGCATTAAGGCTTGCATTGGCTGCAATTCATCTAAAATGTGTGTCCTTCCAGCCGCACTGTGCTCATCAACCAATGAGGAAGCCTATTGCATATGTGCGATACATGATGCCAAAAAGAAAAATGAGAAAGCAGTTCCTCATTTATTGGCCTCTCCTTGCAAAATGCTGAAAACTGAAAATGAAAAGATGAAATACCAAAAATTACTCAATGCTTGAATGCAAAAAAGTTAAATTTTAATCCTATCACTATTACACCTCCTGTTATCACATATCATTTTCTGATTCAGTGTAATCATGAGCAGTCCCGGCATAAAAGGTGCCACCCATAAATGGTTTCAACACACTCCGGGCTTTATTGCTGTCTCCATAAACTAGATGGTGGTGTAAACCAAAGCAGTGTCACAATGATCCTATTCCGAGCAAATCATTGGTAAATTTCCTCCCGACTGATGTGTAAATCTATCTCCCTTCTGATAAGAATGTTTTCTCAACCTGGGTGGAAAGCGGACATTAGCAGAGTCCGATGTCTGCTGGTGATGTTCCAGACGGGTCAGAGAGAAACCATTATTATCGACTTATAAAATGCTTACATATTCCATAGCAATGTACACAAGGCTGTATTTATACTTTTCTTGCCCCTAGGACAAGTATATTGGAACTCCCCTTCCAAGCACACCAGCCCCCTCCCATTCCATGTGCTGCCACCTCTTACAAGTGTATTATCCCTGTACTGCAGCTACTCCCATTTTATGTGCTGCCCCCTCTTCCATGTATAACTTCCCTGCACTGCAGACCCTCCCACTCCATGTGGCGCTCCCTCTTCCACTTGTATCAACCCTGTTCCCTGTACTGTGGATCCTCCCACTCCATGTGCCGCTCCCTCTTCCACGCGTATCATCCCTTTTCCCGGTACTGCAGATCCTCCCCCTCCATGTGCCGCCCCCTCTTTCATGTGTATCAACCCTGTTCCCTGTACTGCAGATCCTCCCCCTCCATGTGCCGCCCCCTCTTTCATGTGTATCAACCCTGTTCCCTGTACTGCAGATCCTCCCACTCCATGTGCCGCTCCCTCTTCCACGTGTATCAGCCCTGTTCCCTGTACTGCAGACCCTCCCACTCCATGTGCCGCTCCCTCTTCCATGTATAGCAACCCTGTACTGCAGACCCTCCCACTCCATGTGCCGCTCCCTCTTCCACGTGTATCAGCCCTGTTCCCTGTACTGCAGACCCTCTCACTCCATGTGCCGCTCCCTCTTCCACGTGTATCAGCCCTGTTCCCTGTACTGCAGACCCTCCCACTCCATGTGCCGCTCCCTCTTCCACGTGTATCAGCCCTGTTCCCTGTACTGCAGACCCTCCCACTCCATGTGCCGCTCCCTCTTCCATGTATAGCAACCCTGTACTGCAGACCCTCCCACTCCATGTGCCTCTCCCTCTTCCACGTGTATCATCCCTGTTTCCTGTGCTGCAGACCCTCCCACTCCATGTGCTGCTCCCTCTTCCATGAGTATCATCCCTGTTCCCTGTACTGTGGCCCCTCCCACTCCATGTGCTGCTCCCTCTTCTATGAGTATCATCCCTGTTCCCTGTACTGCAGATCCTCCCACTCCATGTGCCGCTTCCTCTTCCATGTGTATCAACCCTGTACTGCAGACCCTCCCTCTCCATGTGCCGCTCCCTCTTCCATGTGTATCATCCCTGTTCCCTGTACTGCAGACCCTCCCACCACATGTGCCGCTCCCTCTTTGATGTGTAGCACCCCTTTACTGCAGACCCTTCCACTCCATGTGCCGCTTCCCTCTTCCACGTGTAGCAACCCTGTACTGCAGACCCTCCCACTCCATGTGCCGCTCCCTCTTCCATGTGTATCATCCCTGTTTCCTGTGCTGCAGACCCTCCCACTCCATGTGCCGCTCCCTCTTCCATGTGTATCATCCCTGTACTGCAGTCCCTCCCACTCCATGTGCTGCTCCCTCTTCCACGTGTATCATCCCTGTTCCCTGTGCTGCAGACCCTCCCACTCCATGTGCCGCTCCCTCTTCCATGTGTATCATCCCTGTTCCCTGTACAGCAGCTCCTCACACTCCATGTGCCGCTCCCTCTTCCACGTGTATCATCCCCGTTCCCTGTACTGCAGACCCTCCCACTCCATGTGCCGCTCCCTTTTCCACATGTATCATCCCTGTTCCCTGTACTGCAGACCCTCCCACTCCATGTGCCGCCCCCTCTTCCACATGTATCATCTCTGTTCCCTGTACTGAAGACCCTTCCACTCCATGTGCCGTCCCCTTTCCATGTGTATTATCCCTGTTCCCTGTACTGCAGACCCTCTCACTCCATGTGCCGCCCCCTCTTCCATGTGTATTATCCCTGTACTGCAGTCTCTCTTTTATGCACAGCTCTCTTGGACATAAACTTCCCTTTTCATGTGTTGCTCCCCATTTGCAGCCTTTTCTTTCATATAAAGCAAACCCTATTTCATGCCCAGGTGCCCCCTTGGTTCTGTAGCTGCCCAAGGCTTGGGCCTTGCTGGCCCTCACCAGAAATCCAGCCCTGGCTGTATAGGTGGAGGAATAAACATGGTGTACATAATAATATAGAGAACGGTATATACAAAATGTCAGCACTAGTGGTACATAATACAGAATTTATAGACATAGCAAGTATAGTAAAAAATTTAATATGATGAACAAAATGTATAGCAAATTCCAAGAAACAAAAGGGTGGGAGAGCCGTGCCCTTACGAGCTAACAATCTAAAGGCCATGTAAAAAGAAACAAATACAGTACATCTCCCAGCTTCCACTGTATAGCTGACACAAGGTGATCCTTCATTAACTGCAAACTTCTGGTTTCTCATATTAATCCTGATGCCTTGATATGTTCCCATAGCCATATACGGTTCTTTCCAAAGCAACAGCCAGTCATGGGAAGAAGTTTAAAAAAGAACCCTCATGTAAAGTCGCTCCCATCAATCAGTCTGTAGAACAGCAAAGCAGCGTATATCTGATCGATTCAGATTTCCAACTAAGATTGAATGTAGCTTCTAACAAAGAAAAACACAATTCTCTAAGTTTACCATGGCCCAGGTCCTTACGTGATATTAGAAAAACCTGATGGTTACCCGTAACCGTAACCTCCAAGTCTCTGTGAATGAGAGAGACCAGGAGCCCATTGGTGCAGTATCGTTAGACAAATGGATGTACGCACACGTGTATAAGTATTATACTAAAAAGGGTGGGTGGCAAAACTTGCAACCACCATCTGAGCCTGCAGGAAAATAACCATCTCCGCTTGGTGTCCCAGGTCTGCTGTTGCAGATGCTCATCGGTCGCTCTCCTGGATTAGTTGTGAGGACTAAAGGTCCTCATGACTAAAAAACCCCTATGGGGTATGGACTATACTAAAAAACACTGGTGGAGGCGCCCTTTATTATATGTGTACATAGTTACATAGTTAGTTACATAGTTATTTGGGTTGAAAAAAGACCTACGTCCATCGAGTTCAACCAGAGAACAAAGTACAACACCAGCCTGCTCCCTCACATATCCCTGTTGATCCAGAGGAAGGCGAAAACCCCTTACAAGGCATGGTCCAATTAGCCCCAAAAGGGAAAACAAAGCCTTCCCGACTCCAGATGGCAATCAGATAAAATCCCTGGATCAACATCACTGGGCATTACCTAGTAATTGTAGCCATGGATGTCTACAATTATGATACTACTAGATGTTGTATAAATGAGAAGCGTAATTTCTTACCTTTTCAAAAGGACAAGCCATTATTTAATGGAATATATATACAAAGGTTGGGTACTCAAGACCACCCAAGACCACCCGTCCAGTACGCCACACAGTGAATGGAAAGTCAAGTAGTTATGAGATAAGGTAACTCCAACTGCAGTATCCCAAACCATACAAGTTGGTATATGCCAAGTGAGTATCCTCAGGCTAGTGCAGCAAGATTTGTTGGAAAGGGTCATTTGGCGACCTCAATTCCAACGCACCACCTGTAATCACAGGCTATAACAGAAAGTAATCACCTCACCCCCCCCCCCCCCCCCCCCCCCACACACACACACACACACACACACACACTAGCAATAGATCACCCATTAAATAAAAAAATGATTTACTGGGTGATTGATTGCTAGTGTGTGGGGGTGATTACTATCTGTTATAGCCTGTTATTACAGGTGGTGCATTGGAATTGAGGTCGCCCATTGACCTTTTCCAGCAAATCTTGCTGCACTAGCCTGAGGATCATTACACCGGTGTGACAGTCCTTCGTATGTGCGGTTTTCTAACTCTGAACCGCGCATGCGCAGGACTGTCACACTGTCCGCTGTGATGACGCGTAGGGGGCGATGTGATGACGTGGAGCATCCAGATCCAGGAAGAGTCGGCCCGACACCCAGGTCGGGTGTCGCCGGTAATGGAGCCGTCAGCGGGACCCGGAGAGGAGCCAGGAGGACGCCGGGGGACCTCGTAGCCTATGGTGGGCTGGGGGAAGCCCCAGGTAAGTGAGATTATTGATTTTAGGTATTGTTCAGAGTCCCTTAAATATACAGTAGTTTACAGCATATGCTGGCTGAAAGTTGGGAATTTCCAATGAAGCTCTTTGTAGCAGCCCATTCAGCCCAAGGTCCAGAATTACTTTTTGGAGTTGTTTGCAGTTTTTGAGTACTGTGACACGTCTTTTTTACTAATGTTTATTTACGAGCAGCAATAAGAGAGGCCTGGAGCAGTTTGCAATGGAAGAGTGGTCCAAAATTCCGGGTGAGATGTGTAAGAAGCTTAATGATGGTTATAGGAAGTGACTGATTTCAGTTATTTTTGCCAAAGGGTGTGCAACCATATATTAAGTTAAGGGTGCCAATAATTTTGTCCAGCCCATTTTTGGAGTTTTGTGTGACATTATGTCCAATATGCTTCTTTTACCTCCCTTTTTTTGTTTTGCTCCAATACACACAAGGGAATACACGTGTATAGCAAAACATGCAATACTTTACTGTGAGAAATACTTGATTTTCTGGAAAGATTTCTGGGGTACCAACAATTTCGGCCATGACTATATGTCATCATTCCAAATTCATTGTGATATTCACATCTCCATCAGAACATTAGAACATAGAATTGTGCCCATAGTCTGGGTATGGACATCTATCTAGATATAGTACAGGTTGACGTACCCACTGCCTACACAGGAAAGATTATGTAAAACCTCATACACACGCCTAGCTAAAGTCGGCCAAGGTGACCGCCTATAACGACCGCCTCAGCCAATATATGATTGCAAACTAGGTGTAGTGCATATGCATGTTAATATATGACATGCACACAGCTGCACACCATACATGGAGAATGGAAGAGGAGTCCTCAGAACGCTGTTTATGTGCTGCAGACAAACCCATATTTATCTGTGGTTGGCTTTAGTGGTTTGTATTGTAACCACTATAAAACCTGCTGTGTCTTAGTAAGGTTCATGCTGTGCAGATCACGCTGTCCACCACTTCTATCAGTCTGCAGCTCGGCTGAATTTAGCCTCTGGCTGCACAGCGTTCCCAAATGGGAATAGGAAAAGAAAGTTGCCAAGAGGAATGTGTTTTTTTTTCACAAAGTGCACTGAGCTTTCTTAATAACTGTTGGCAGCAGATTTTGTATAAACAGGAAGCTTAGGAAACACATACATCTTGGCCGCTCTGGGGAAGTGGGAGAGAAGCTAAATAGATGTTCTTTTTACTGCAGGGGAATGTAACTGATATATGGTACACTGTATGGAAGTCCTCAATTTACCCTAACTTGGAAGAATTTTTTTTTTTATAGTTATATAAGGAACATACATAACTACAAATGAGGCATTCGATTGGTCCGTTTCCAAGTTGCAGAAAGTTGCATAAAATTAGCTTAAAGTGATACTTAAAGTAAACTAGAGACTAAGCACCCTCATGTATTTTACCATATACATCAGTGGGAACATCAGAGAAAACACCTACCCTGCTCTCTGCTTCATGCTTCACTGCTCAGCCTCCTTGTTATCAGCCTTGATAAAATCCCCGACTGAGCACTTAGTCTGGCTTTGCTCGTGAATCATTATAGCTGAGTCATTATAGCAGAGCCAGAAGGGGGCAGGCTTGTGCTTGAAAAGACATCAGAGATGACAGACTCAGCTATAATGACTCCTAAGCAAAGCCAGACTAAATGCTCAGTCAGGGATTTTACCAGGGCTGATAACAAGCAGGCTGAGCAGTGAAGAATGAAACAGAGAGCAGGATAGGTGTTTTCTCTAATGTTCCCACTGATATACATGGTAAAATCCATGTGGGTGCTTCATCTCTGGTTCACTTTAAGGCCTCATTCACAATGGGGCGTTGCGTTGTAATGCGACGTTAAAGTCACAGCGCAGCATTACAACGCATTGCGAAAAAAGGTGGTAACGCATATTAACGCTGTTACTACCGCATACAGTAGGTACAGTAAAGCATACAGGAAATGAAAAGTATGCTTTCCTGTACCTGGTAACATGTGCATTTAGAGGTAACGCACTGCAGCAGTGAGTTACCATAACGCTACGCGTTACAATGCAACGCTAATGTCACACTGTAAACGTCCCATAAAATTAGCATGGCATTTATAATGCAGCTCCGCAACATCCCACTAAGAGAAAACAAAGTGAAGAGATAAACAATTGTATCTATCCTCCTACTCATAAAAATGACTTTTAGATATCTCACAGTTTTATGTTATGTTTAAAACTTAAAGTGAA
Source organism: Hyperolius riggenbachi (assembly GCF_040937935.1). NCBI lineage: Eukaryota > Metazoa > Chordata > Amphibia > Anura > Hyperoliidae > Hyperolius > Hyperolius riggenbachi. The sequence goes on from NC_090655.1 coordinate 73,846,086, forward strand.
CCTGAGATGGCTGTTGTGAGGTTATTTATACTTACCTGGGGCTTCCTCCAGCCCCATTACATGCGTGCGGTCTTTCGCCATTCTCTCCAGGTGCTCGGTTGTCTAGTAAATCCGCACCCGCAGCCCTGTCAAAAAGAAGGCATCGCAGCACTGTAAACATCGATATAGGTGGTGCATTGCCATGCGACAAGATGCATTACAAAGTGGCCATTATGTCGCACCACAACGCACCACTGCGAACAAGGCCCAAGGCTACGTTCACACTGGTGCAGATGCAATTATATTGTTAAGGTACGTTCACCTCAACAGGTTAGCAGTGTGATGCGACAGATCATTGAGCATAACAAGCTGCATGCTGTGCATTACCACATAATGCTAATGGTGGCAGTGAAGCATACTTTGTATGTACTGTATGCTTCACTGTATGCGTCGCACCACATGCATAACATGCGATTATTATTATTTAGTATTTATATAGCGCCAACATCTTCCACAGCGCTGTCCTGAATATATTGTCTTGTCACTAACTGCCCCTCGGATGAGCTCACAATCTAGTCCCTACCATAGTCACGGTGGCATAGTGATTAGCGCTCCCGCCTTGCAGCGCTGGGTCCCCGGTTCGTATACCAACCAGGTCAACATCTGCAAGGAGTTTGTATGTTCTCCTTGTGTCTGTGTGGGTTTCCTCCGGGCATTTCGGTTTCCTCCCATGTCCCAAAAACATACAGATAAGTGAATTGGCTTCCCCCTAAATTGGCCCTAGAGTAGACTACGATACATACACTACACAATACATACATAGACATAGGACTATGGTAGGGATTAGACTGTGAGCTCCTTTGAGGGACAGTTAGTGACAAGACAATATATACTCTGTACAGCGCTGCGGAAGATGTCGGCGCTATATAAATACTAAATAATAATAATAATAGTCATATGTCTATGTATATATCATGTAGTGTATGTATCGTAGTCTAGGGCCAATTTAGGGGGAAGCCAATTAATTTATCTGTATGTTTTTGGGGATGTGGGAGGACACCCGAGTGTCCAGAGGAAACCCGCACAGACATGGGGAGCGCTAACCACTACTACACCACCGTGCTGCGACTTTTCCTTTCCATTGCTTTCCCCTTTTTACAGGGAATGCAACGCATCTCCCCAATGTAAACATAACCTTAATGATCAGCTGAGACCTGCTTTTTGACCCCCGGTAAGGCACTTGTCCAAAACTCCTGCTTATATGATACTTTATAGGATTACTCCCATTTTATAGTATGCTTTTATCTGTACGCTGCTGATATTTTGGCTCCAACCTAAACCTAACGAATACTATTGTATTTAGCTTATGAATCGTTCTTTTGTGTTACACAACATTTTCTTTTGTTTATTGTCCAAATAAAGCTACATCATGAGTTTTGTTGGGAGGAAAAAACTATATTAATGGCTTTTGTGCCAAGTTCAGTAAGCATTGGCAGTGCCGTTGTCTGGTCAGTCTGTGAATATTTGGAAATCTTCAGCAGCAGGCCCTTTCCCACACTCCGCTGAGATATGAAGTAACAGTTTTTGTGTAATCAAGCTTGCAGTCTGCAGGCATTGGGCTTTCATCATTTCAAATAGAATTTGCGTTTAGATGATGCCAAGAAATTTACAGCTGATGAAAGTGTTAGAGCACATTCTGTAGGCTCGCTAAAATAGTCTATAGGATGTTTAAAAATAAGGCCTGGCTGCACCCTTAGATCTTTAATAACAAAAACTTTAAAAGTAATGATAAACCTCTTGAGGACCGCAGGATTACACCCCCCTAGTGACCAGGCCATTTTTTGCAATTCAGTGCTCTGCAGATTTAACAGTTCGCTGCACGGCCATATAACTTAGCACACAAATGAATGTTACCTCCTTTTCTGCCAACCAACAGAGATTTCTGTCGGTGGGGTCTGATTGCTGCTGTGATGTTTGTTGGTTTATAAATTTTATTGTTATTTATTTTTCAATAAAATTGTCTGGTTTTTTTTATTTCCAACCCCCCTCCCCCGAGATCAACCACCAGAAACACCACAACCTCTGAGAGGGATAATATCGTGAGCCTCTTCTGGGGACAGTTCAGTGACAAAGTTGTCCCCCGTACAGTGCTGCGGTAGACCACAGCACTGTACAAATAGTTTTGCCTTTTTTTTTTTTTTGGCTGCCTGCCAGCTCCGATCAAGGCTGGCAGGCTGTTCTCTATGCGCCGCTGTGTCCCTCTGCAGGGAACGTGCGTTCCCCCTTCCTCCCTGCTAATCTCACGCATCGCGAGATGATACACCAGTGCACCCCGGAGGAACAAGGAAGCCACTCTGCAGCCGCCATCCTGCGTTAGGTGGTCACAGAGTGGTTAATAATAATTGATTGTACTTCTATAATTAGATTTAATAAAGATATAGCATTGTTAAGGGGGGGATCTTAGGGTTAGGCACCAGCAAGGGGGTCTTCGGGTTAGGCACCACCAGGGGGGTGGTTAGGGTTAGGCACCACCAGGGGGGTGGTTAGGGTTAGGCACCACCAGGGGGGTGGTTACGGTTAGGCACCACCAGGGGGGTGGTTAGGGTTAGGCACCACCAGTGGGGTTAGGGTTAGGCACCACCAGGGAAGATTTAGGGTTAGGCACCACCAGGGGGGTGGTTAAGGTTAGGCACCACCAGGGGGTGGTTAGGGTTAGGCACCACCAGGGAAGATTTAGGGTTAGGCACCACCAGGGGAGATTTAGGGTTAGGCACCACCAGGGAGTGGTAAGGGTTAGGCACCACCAGGGGGGTCTAGGGGTTAGGCACCACCAGGGGGGTCTAGGGGTTAGGCACCACCAGGGGGGTCTAGGGGTTAGGGAAAGGTACAGGGAGGGTTATGTGTGAGAGTAGGGTTAGGTTTAGTTGTACTAAAATGTTAGTAATATTTAGTAATGTTTTACTACAGTTATTTTTCATTGTTACAAACAAGATTTTCTGATTTTATTACATGAAGAAGCGATAAATGAAGATTATACACAATATTATACAATTATAATTATTATACATATATTATCGTTTTTAACAAACGTTATTATAAGTCTTACTTTCAAAATAGGTAAGATTATCGTTTTTTACAATTTGCGAACTCATACACATTATTTAATGTTTTTTTAATTTGTAAAACATTATTGTAAACGAAATACAACACATTTTTTACAAACGTTATTGCCACTTATCGTTTACACTCCGCGCCCCTTTTTCCCCGACGCCCTTTTTGCATGTACGCGATATGAGGCCCTCTTGTGGTCCTTCTGGTCAGCTCAAATGGTGAGGGGTCAAAAAAGGTGGCAGGGGGGCACCCTGACATTCAGTAGGCCCCAAGCCCCTGCCTAGGTTGCCCGGTGGATAATCCTGCTCTGCCAATATCTTATGTTTCAGGAAAGCAAAATTACTGGTTCATTATGATTAGCCGTATAAATATACATCAGAACTTTGGCAACAGTAGTTACTCTATTAAAAAGTAATATTTTAATCAAGCTATGAACACATCTCATAACTGTTTCTCTAGAACAGGTCTGTAAAGGGGCCCATACACCTAACGATATTCCCGCCGATATACAGCCGTTTCGATCACAGTGATCGTAATGGCTGTGAAATCGCCGCGCACACAGTTGACAGAACGATCGATTTCCGTCCGAAATCGATCGTTCCCGTCGATTCCCGTCGACCCATCCGTGCGGAAGATTGTTCTCGGTCACCGGCGGGTCGGGAGTGTGTCGTTAGCGGTGTTCGAATGCCCGACGACTGACGCAATACAGCGGTAATACATTACCTGCTCCAGCCGGCGCGAGTCCCCTGATCTTCTTCTCCGCTTTTGGGCTCCAGAGCTACACAGAACTTCCTGTCCCGGCAGGGAGTTTAAACAGTAGAGCGCCCTCTACTGTTTAAACTTCCCCTGGACAGGAAGTTCAGTAGCCGGAGCGGAGAAGAAGACAGCAGAGAGGGACTCGCGCCGGCCGGAGCAGGTAATATATGCAGGGGGGAGCGGCAACGGTGGCAGCAGCGGCAGCTCCACAGATTGTGATCGGTTTTAGGCTGAAATCGATTCACAATCTGTTTGCAGTAAAGGTGGCCATACGATCCCTCTCTGGTCAGATTTGATCAGAGAGGGATCTATCTGTTGGTCGAATCTGATGGCAAATCGACCAGTGTATGGCTACCTTAAGACTGTAATCAGCTTTCTATGTTTGTTGTTATGTAGTTAATTGCTCTCAATGTGTTCAGTTAAACGTGGAGAGCTCACACACTACAGTCAGTCATGGTGACAGCTCTCTCTTCCTGGTGGTGACGGCTGTGCATGACTGGCAGTTCATTTCTGCACCTCAGAATGCCCTGGATGACTCTAGTGTGGGCGGAGCTGTAACGCACGTCATTACACAGGCTACTTTTAGCATCTGGGAAGATTCCAGAGCCTTATCTATTTTCTGTCACCGCTATTCCATGCTAGACTGAGCTCAGAGTCATGCTGTGGCACACATATCTGCACCGTGCGCATTAGAACTGGGAAGTGCATATTATTTCAGCATTATTAAATCATGACTCTCGCTTATCACAAAACTAACTTTAAAAATAAAAAGCTGTGCAATTGATTAATAATATTGATATCCTCCTCATCTGCAATGTAGGATTACTTTTGAACGTGTCCTCCTTTTACAAATGGGTTCCTTGTTTATTTTACCCACTTCAGTGCCAGCAGCCTCTGGCCCCTTAACCACTTGAGGACCAGAGGTTTATACCCCTCTGCAGAGGCAGGACAAGAACCTCCAGCACCCAAGGCTGAGACACCAAAGTGCGCCCCTCCATCCCTTCCACCCCAGCCGTCACGCACTGCTTGCTATTAGACTAAGAGGTGCCCCAGGGCCCCCAATCCCCTCAACAGCTTAATCTCTAGTTTTCTGGCTTGTAGTAGCTGCCATGCATCCCCTTTTCTTATTTCTCTCTGCTTCAAACACAATAGTGGAATGATAGCTGAGTGAGTTGTGCGCCCCCTCCTACACTGCGCCCTGAGGCAGGAGCCTCTCTCACCTCTGCTTCGGCCCGGCCCTGCCCCTCTGATGACCAGCCCATTTTGTTACAATTCAGCACTTCACGACTTTAAGGCCTGGAACCCACTACAAATCGCTATCACTAATCGTAATCACTAATCGCAATTGCTAGCGATTTGTACGAGCGTTTTGTAAGTGATTTCATGAGCGTTTTTGGGAGCCATTTTAAAAAGTGCAAGGTTTTTGCCAGCGATTGTGTAGCAATTAGCTATTAACGTTTTTAATTCTGATTGGTCCTTTTAATTAATTGTAATTTTTTTACAGTGTGCAGTAACTTTAAAACGCTAGCAACATCGCTCTGTGTAGGTTTTGATGAGCGATTAGGGCGGCGTTTATATACTTTACATTGCAGAAACGCTAACGCTAAACCCTAAAAATGCTGCATATCCTGCGTTTTGCGATTTGGTAATCGCAATTGCTCCAGTGGAATTTGGCCCATTCATTAACATTAGCTGAGCGTTTAGGGAAATTGCTAGCGGTTTGAATTGTTCCCTAAATGCTCAGAAAATCGCTCTAGTGGGTTCCAGCCCTAACTGTTTATTGCTCAGTCATACAACTTAGCACCCTAATGAATTTTACAGCCTTTTCTTCTCTCAAATAGAGCTTTCTTTTGGTGCTCTTTGCTTCGCTTTTTTGAGTTGTTTTTTTTATCAATCAAAAAATAGCAACATTTTTTTTTTATGGAAAAAAATGCTTCATGTGAATTCAGAAGCAGCCTATTGCTTTGAATAGGCTGCAATTTCCCCTCCAAATTTGCGTGCAGGGAAACACTGTCAGTCACCCCTGATGGAAACGAGCCCTTGGTGTGCATACACACATTCAATTTTGATTGGCCAACGACAGGCCAATGTTACCACTCCCTTCTAGGATGAGAGCTTACTTATACAATCTGTTCATAGTGTTTAAAATCTGTTACCCCTCATACTATACAGAGGTGGTAAATACTAAAATTGACCAATCAAAATTGTATGTATGTAGGCACCCTTAAGGTGACCACACATAATACAGGGTTTTTTTTATATTTCTTATCAATTTGAGAAATACAAAAAAAAAATCAGATTCATTGTAACAATTTAAAAATCTGGCCACCACACGTTATGAAAAAGAAAAAAATGATTGAAGAATCCGAGAAATTTGCTTGGGTCTATAAATCCAAAAAATGAGAGTTTATCCTATATCATTTAGCTTCCTGAAAATTTGTACAGAAATTTCTGCCGCTCCCGATAAAAAATGTTATACAAATAAATGGGAAATGCAATCAGATCTCTCACTAAGGAAAAAAAAAAAAAGCTTGCAACTTTTCTGTTTTGATCGTTTTTAGCAGTTTTCTCAGCCAGATAAGAATGTTTTGTCTTCCAATTATTTTTCAGGACATTGAGCTAAGTTCTATCTTCTGTTCACCTGCTTTAATTGCATAGATAACAGGACTAGTTTTATATCAGTTGCTGTACTGAAAAACAGAGGGGCTCAGACAATTTCTTAGTAGGACTAGTACTATTTGTACCTCAGTTTTTCTCAGTATGTCACATCAGGTACCATTAAAAAAATAATAAGGTATTTTTTTCTCATGATTTCTTCATGGCATATATGTCAGGGGTGTGGCGGGGGGTGTGTATTTTGACAAAATATTTTTTCAGATAGCTAAAGTACAGCTTGTAATGCTTTGTTCCTTTTCTGTTTGAACCTGTCTCATATCCTATATACATGCCCAACTGGGGTTTCAACAAGTAGTAAAATCTGGCAGCATGCAGGATAGGCAAACACAAAAGAACTCGATTGTTGTCATTCTGTCACCATCACCGTTACGTTCTTCCAAAGCTAATATCATTGGACACAAATCTATTCTTTCCGAGGACTGAACAAATGCCATGTACTCAGAATCAATCTAAAAATCTATTTTTGTCTTCTGGTCACGTTGACAAATTTATTTCATTCCTTTTGGCTGCATGATTTATGTGGAAAAGGGTTAAGGTGTCCCCATCTTAGATCATTTCTCTTACTTCCTGTACAGGCAGGAAGTCAGTAAATCTCTTCAATGGGGATAGAGACAGCAAGAAAACAATCCGTTTTTCTTACTTGCATGTGCTTAATCCTGTTCTTCATTTCTTTCCTCAGACTGTCACAAATGAGCATCAGTGAGTAAGTAACAGTATTCTTATTAGTTTTAACCACTTAACGCCCGCCTACCGCCGATAGGCGTCGGCAGGTCGCAAGTGGTTTCCCATGGAAACCTCAGTTCACAGAGGGTGTCTCCATGAACAGCCTGCGAGCCTCCGATTGCGGCTCGCAGGCTAAATGTAAACACGCGGGGAAGAAATCCCCGCTGTTTACATCATACGGCGCTGCTGCACAGTAGCGCCGTAAAGGAGATCGGCAATCCCTGGCCTCTGATTGGCCGGGCATCGCCTGCATCTGATAGGCTGAAGCCTATCAGAGGCGGCGCAGGACAGATCGCCGTCCTGTGCCACCCATAGGAAGGAGGGGAGGGAGGGAAGTACAAGGAGGCTGGGAATCGCTGTGGAGGGGGGCATTGAGGAGCTCCTCCCCGCTACACACAGCAAGCTGGCGGCGATCAGACCCCCCAGCAGGACATCCCCCTAGTGGGGAAAAAAGGGGGGAAGTCTGCTCGCCCTAGCTATTACACGATCTGTGCTGTGGGCTGGAGAGCCCATGCAGCACAGAACAGTGCAGCATAGCCTGGTCCTTAAGTGGTTAAGAGGGACCTTGGAAAGGTCCTTCTATCAAAAATTACCCAGGCCTTAGAGCAGGGATCCCTGACCTTTTTTGGTCAAGGGCAGGGTCAACATACTTCAGACTGCTGGGGGGCCAGAACATACATAAAATGATGTTGAAAAACTTTACATTGAATCTAGGTATTGATTTCCCTCAATCATGCCCAGAGGAGAACTCCCAGCAGCAGTCATTCAGTCATGCAGCGCCCGAAGAATGTCTTTGTGTACCAGACAGTGGAGCATACCCAGGTGACAACCTGCCGTCCAATTGGACAGCAGTATCACCTGATGAAGAATTGGAAGCCAGTGAATGACTGCTCACTGGCTTCTAGAGTATGTGGATGGGTGATGCCAGCACTGCTATTCTATATGCGGGGCACCAATATCTAGAGGTGCAGTGGCCCACATCTATAAGTTATACATTTTGTGTGTAGGGGCCAGTAAAAATGTCTCGGGAAGGGCACATTCGGCCCGCAGGCCTTAGTTTGAGAACCACTGCCTTAGAGCATAGGCAGGAAATCCCAAACCGTGAAAACACCTGTTGCAGCACAGTGCAAGCAATATCCCAGATAAGGCTTCAGTCCACGATCCTATTCAGTGAAATGAATGGGATAGCAAGCCCCCCCCCACCCACCGGGAGTAATGCGCAATGGCTCTGCGTTGCATGGAAATGAGCCCTTAGTCATAGCTCAAGTTACAATTAGTGGATGTGTGCTTTAAAAGCAGTGTAATGTACCTCCTCCAGGGCGTGTCAAATGAGCAAGGAGAACACCACCTCACAATAAACTTGACACCGTCAGTATAGTACAGCAATGCATTAAAAACCCAAATAAGAGTATCTTACAGTAAACAAAAAAGGAAAGAACATAATTATCAATCATAAAATAAATTAACCTCCCTTTGAGGGAGCAGGTTCCCATTTGGAATATCCAGAACGTCTCCCTTTTAAGGGGAAGTCTCTGGAAATCGCCACCCTGCACAGAGCGCTTAACATGCTCCACTCTCTGCAATGGGAAAGGCACTGAAATTGTTTGCATGGCAACTCCAGAACTGTTAAGCAACTGCTGATATATTGTCAGTGGTCCGCTGAGGACCCCTATAGTGCTCTGAGATTCTTTGGCGAAGGGGGCGGCTGGTACAGCCTACATACTGTATATGGCAAGATGTGCATGATATAACATATATAACATCACTCGTATTGCAATTAACAAACTGATTCATTTATTTTTAGAATATGAATAAATTATGCTCTGCGTACGCTTGTGACAATATTTGCATGTGGGAGGACCACACCTGTATGAACCGAACACAGAAAGGTGATAGCACGTTATGCTGATCTAGATGTAAGGAGCCATTGGATCGGAGTAATATTGGTCGTATGGTATGGGGGTTGACTTGGGAATGTTCTCAAGGAGCTATAGACTCTGGTGGTCTAACTGTTTGGTGAGTGGCATCTGATCGGGTGTGATGAGGATGAAGGCTTTCTCTATTCAACAAACTCCAAAGTGAACATATAGGGCTCAGTTCACTAAAGGGTGCTAAGTGTTAGCATGGCAGTAAAAAGCTTAGCACCCAAGTTTGCATGTGCAAAGCCTAACACTCGAGTTAGCACATGCAAAGCCTTTACATTCGAGTTAACAGGTGCAAAGCCTTTACACTTGAGTTTGCACGTGCAAAGCCTTTACACGTGATAACTGAGTTATCACGCTTTAGTGAATGGAGCCCATGTTAATGTAACCACCATTCATAATTACATTAACATACTCTATTTTAGTGTGCGGGCAAAGCTCTATTTACTTCAAGGCTTTGCAGGTGCAAACTAGGGTGCTAAGTAGTTTGCACGTGCTAACTAGGGTGCTAAGTAGTTTGCACGTGCTAACTAGGGTGCTAAGTAGTTTGCACATGCTAACTACTTAGCACCCTAGTTTGCACGTGCAAAGGCGTAATAACTAAGTTATCGCGCTTTTGTGAAACAAGCCCATAGTTATCAAGATAGTGAAGAAGCATGTTGTCTGTCTTCGTATTTCTTGATGTATCTACTCACGGCCAGTTAAACCAGCCTGCGGGGATTTTTCACCGTATACATCAGAGCAATTTGCACTTCTCATTCATTCGCTAATAACTTTATCACTACTTATCCCAATTTATTGATCTATTTCTTGTTTTTTCTGCCACTAATTAGGCTTTCTTTGGGTGGTACATTTTGCTAAGAATTATTTTTATTAAAATTGAAAAATTCATTATTTCTCAGTTTTCGGCCATTATAGCTTTAAAATAATCCACGCTACCATAATTAAAACCTTCGTATTTTATTTGCCCGTTTGTCTCGGTTATTATACCATGCAAATGTTGTCCCTATCACAATGTTATGGCGCCAATATTTTATTTGGAAATAAAGGTGCATTGTTTCCGTTTTGGGTCCATCACTATTTACAAGCTTTTAATTTAAAAAATGTTCGTAGTATACCCCCTTCAAATGCATATTTAAAAAGTTCAGACCCTTAGGTAACTATGTCTTTTATTTTTATTTTTTTTTTAATTGTAATTTTTTTTTTCCAATAAAATTTTTATTTGGGTAATATTTTGGTGTGGGAAATAAACAGTTAATTTTTAATGTTGTTATATGTGTAAATTGTAATGTAAAAAATATGTAGATGTAGTTTTACTATTTGGCCACAAGACGGCCACCTTCAGTTTTTTTCCCCTCCTTGTGCTTCTCGCTAAGCGGAAACACAAGGAGGACGCGGAAATTTTGATGCGCAGAAAGACTGAAGCCTCTTGTAAGAGCGCTTCGGTTTTTCTGCGGGGGACACGGAACGGTAATCGGGAACCATGCTCCCGTTGACTGATCCCAGGGCTCCTGGGGGACAGCACAGGGGGGCGCCTGCAGGAGTGCGCCACCGCAGCAGAGCACCCGCCCCGACTTTTGAGCGAAAATATCATTGAAAATCTCTCTAATACTTTTGCAGTTTTCTACTTTTTTGCGGTTTTCTGTTGTTTTTCATGTAAAAAGACTAATTCACTGTTGCGTTCCTGTATGTGAACTGTGATTGGCTGCCTGTGCCTGCCAAAGTGAAAGTAGAATGCCAGCTATTCTCACTGTCTGTAAAAGCCGCAAACACTAAGGCTGCATTTCCACTTGTGCGGTGGGAATTGTCGCGGGAGAAATTCGCATGCGGGGCTATGCGAATTTTCATGTGAACTCGCATGGATGACGAGGGTATATGCGAATTTAACCATGGCAGTGCTGGCGTGATTTTTCCATTGTTTCTATGCAAATTCACATGAAAATTCGCATACCCAAACCGCATGCGAATTTACTATTAAATACATTGTATGCGATTCGCATAGTGGTATGTGGTATGCGAATTCTGATGGCTCTGCCGTGCAAATTTTTTCTGCATAGAAAAACGAAAAGGAATCCTGACAAGTGGAAACAGTCCCATTCACTTGTATTGCTATGCGAATTTGCATGCGAAAAAGGCATGCAAATTCGCGATAGTGGAAATGGGCCCTAATACATATCCCAGTTGATGTATTCAGAATGAAAATTCACAGTTTTTAGCTGTTTTTTCATTGACTATATCGCGACAATACAATCTATTTTTGCGAAAATATTTTCAAAAGCGAAAATAGAATTTTCGACTTCAAAACATTTGCAAGCAACACACACTACTCACACAGCCATAGACAGGGTCTTTGTATTGGTGTAACTCTTTACTTATCACTCACAACTTTTGAGGCCTGTGGGACATGCTTCTATTATTAGCATAGCACCGGTGAAGAGCTAATGTAGTGCATGAGTGAGGGCCCCTGGTGCAGTGGCGTAGCAATATGGATTGCAGAGGTCTCGACTGCACCAGAGGGGCCCTCCCTCAACTGCAGTATTAGCTCTTTATTGGTCCTGTTCTTGTAATGATCACTTCTATTGATGCTTTGAATGAGAATAACCATTAACAAGCTGTTCCCCATCCCCTGCTTGCACCTTGGCAGGTTTTGGAGCGCTGTATCAATTGTTATGTAGAGAGTGCTTGGGGAGGGGGGCCCTCATGTAAAACTCTCACCGGGGCCCACAGCGCCTTAGCTACTCCACTGCCCTGGTGAGTACCTCTGGTTCAGTGGTCTTGGTGCTGTCACAACCTTTGCGACCCCAGGTACTATATCACTGGAGCCATTGGCAACTAGGATGCTAATTATTAACTAATATTTGCCTCCCAGGTGATGATTTTATTAATATCTAGTCTCTCTTTAAAATGCGTGACAGCATATTTTTATCTGATATTACTTATTTGCGGATTGCAAAATTATACTTTGCGCTCACTTGTTTTGAAGCCATTCTTGGCATGCATTACTTGGTCTGCAATCAGTGAGGTTTATTTTTTAGATGCCAGTAATCTACAAAACTAGGCCTTAGGGTATGTTGCTTTATTTTTAGAATCTCGTGTCAGAAAACATGCCAGACTACTTTAAATGAACTAAAAAGCCTTCTTCAGAAATGTTAGCTCTTGTTGTGTCTCGACTTGTATCATGCGGCTTTTTGGTAGCAATACTGTAGGCAATCCCAGTCATGTTTTCTAAATATCTTTCTAACACTCTAAAAATGTAGGGATGGTCAATGAGATGCAAATTATTTTGAGTTGATGCAGCATTATGCATATATTGTATGTAAATATATGCAGCTTGAACAATGGTCCAATCAATTCCTGCTAAGGTAAGATTTGATTGGTCCTTTTTTAAGCTGCCTAAATTTGCATATAAAATTTGCATACCCCTGCATCAACTCAAAATTACTTGCATTTCATTAACCATGCCTACTAAAATGGATTTGAAAAATATTTAGCTAAAAAGTAAAGACCCAATTAACCACTTCACCTCCAAGCATTTTTCCCTTAAAAAACCAGAGCAATTTTCACCTGTCAGCATTCCTTCCATTCATTCGCCAATAACTTTATTACTACTTATCACAACAAAACAATCTCTATCTTGTTTTTTCCACCACCAATTAGGCTTTCTTTGAGGAGTACATTTTGCTAAGAATTATTTTATTCTAAAACTGTTTTAACAGGAAAAAATAAGAAAAAAATGGAAAAAATCATTATTTCTCAGTTTTTGGCCATTATAGTTTTAAAATAATACATGGTAACGTAATTAAAACCCACACATTTTATTTGCCTATTTGTCCCGGTTATTGCAACATTTAAATTTTTTCCCTAATGCAATGTATGGTCACCAATATTTTATTTGGAAATAAAGGTGCATTTTTTTCAGTTTTGCATTCATCACTAATTACAAGCCCATAATTTATAAAGTAATAGTAATATACCCTCTTGACATACATATTTAAAAAAAAGTTCAGTTCCTAAGGTACACAATTCATGTATTTTTTTTATTTGTAATTTTTTTTATTTTATTATTTTTTCTAAAATTTTGGGGGTAACTATTGGGGAGTGTGGGAGGTCAGGGGTTAATTTAAAATGTAAAAAAAAAGTTCTAAATAGGTCCTTTATTGAAAAAAAAGGTAGATGTAATTTTACTTTTTGGCCACAAGGTGACCTAGTATTACTACGCATAGAGAAAGTGATGCATGGACGTTCTTTGTGAATGTCAGCGCCATCTCCTAGACGGCTGCGGTCATTCACACGGGGACTTAGATCAATGAATGCAAACTGTGTACTGATTGGCGGCAGTAACAAGTGCGGGGTTGGGGACACGCAGCGGGGAGGGACGTGACAACTACGCCTCTGCAAGCAGTTATGGCATTTTGCAGGGACGTAGTTACTCATCCCGGGGGGGGGGGGGGGGGGTTAATTGATGTCAGTAGCAAATGAAAAGATAGTGGAGTCAGTATTCAAACTATTGACAATACTGATGCTACTAGACACACAATTCAATTTCCCGTCTGATTGAAAGGAATCAGCTGATTATTTCCGACATGTCCGATATGTTTCTGATTGATAAAGGGATCGATTATGCGAAGTTATCATTGGAAAATCGATCCCATTATTGATTGTGAAAAGTTTGGACAACACATGATACAACTTCCTGTCAGATTACCTGTTGATCGGATGGGAATTTGAATTGTGTGTACCTAGCATTAGGGCCGGACTTACCAAAAGGCAAGGTAAAGAGGTAGATGAATGTGGGCAACCTGGTCCCCTTTCACTTCTGGCTGTGGTCTGCCTGCTCTCTCACCTCCCAATGCAAAGTTTTTTTAAGGAAGCACATTTTTTCCCTGTATTTATCAGCACAAAGGGACATGACATATGGTGTGGTATTTGCTGATGCCTTCTGTTCCTATAGGGTTGTCACACTGTACATGGTCAGCAGCATCCAGAAAGGCCCATAGGATCCCGCAGGGTTTCGGAGAGGCTCCCATGATGGGGCTTTGCTGCCCCATAGAAAAAGGCAGGGGCGTAGCAATAGGGGTTGCAGAGGTTATGTGACCACATCGGGGCCCTTGGGCCAGAGGGGCCCCAAAGCCCCCTCCCTCAACTACAGTATTAGCTCTCTATTGGCCCTGTGCTCATAATAATCACTTCTATAGATACTTTGAATAGCAGTAATCATTAACAAACTGTTCCCCATCCTCTTCTTGCACCTCTGACACTGTAGTTGCCATTGGCAGGTTTTGGTGCGCCGTATCAATTGTTATGTATAGAGTGCTTGGGGGGGGCCCATTGCAAAACTTGCATCAGGGCCCACAGCTCCTTAGCTACGCCACTGGAAAAAGGATAGCAAGGGGTTAACAATTTTGCGATGGAGGGCTGGGAGTAGTAGGAGAGTCTGAGCATGCTGCTTGGCCTGGGATTGGTGGCCCCTTAGGAGGAAGTGAGGAGTGAGACAAGGAGGAAGATAATGGGTAGGATGGAGGCGCCCAATGTGTGTTCTAGTTTAGTATTTTTAAATAAAAAATTGTGTAATAAAAAGAGAGGTAATTGCTTACCTTTCCAGAAGATATAGACACCAGTTCAACTGGAAAGAAAGTTTTTATTAAAAAAGCAATCTGACAACGCGTTTCCCGGGTCATGGCCCGCTTCCTCGGGTCAATACAAAATGCCTTGATAGCATAGGGGATAGAGCGTAGATGCCTCTAATACCGAGGTAATCATAGGTATTAGATGCGCCTACCTCTACCGTGTTTGTGGATTTGTCTACACTTGTCCCTGAGCCGGTGATCATGGCTGGTGGCCCTGGACTGTGCAGTGTGTTGGGTCCCCTTCGGGACCTCCCCTCCCTTCTTCTGGTCGTCTAGTCATGTTAATAAATGTTTAATAAACGGGCTTCTTTGGCCCATTAAAATCCAATTTTCAGCCTGTGTGTTATTTTAGCTATAGAATCAGAAGAATCAGAATCAGAATCAGATTTATTTCGCTAAGTGTGACGGATGCCGCACTCAGAATTATTTTTGGTACACATTGGCATTAGACATAACACATTACATGAAATAAGAAACAGACATAATGCAAAAAGTAAAAAAAACAAACAAAAAAAAAACACAGACAGTATAGAAACAAGCTTTCCGATGTAGGGGCCTATATGTCATTTGGCAGTAGTGCGAGGTGACCGTGACGCTACGCTCCGAGGACAATCTGAGTGGGGATGCTCTAGTTAAAAAGGAGCACAGCTTGGGGGAAGAATGAGTTCCTGTGTCTGGAAGTTTTAGTTGGAATAGCTCTGTAGCGGCGGCCTGAGCGCATGTGGTTGAAGAAGCGGCTGCCGGGGTGGCGGGGGTCTTGTGCAATCCTGTTTGCCCTGTTGCTTAGCCTAGATGCATGAAGGAGGTCCAGTGGTGGCAGCGGAGTCCCGATGATTCTTTCCGCTGCTTTGATCACTCTTTGTAGTTTGTATTTGTCGCTTGCGGTGGCACCTGCATACCATACGATGATAGAGGAGCAAAGGATAGACTCAATAGTGGCTGTGTAGAAGCTTTTCATCAGCTCTTGGGGCATACCGAACTTCTTCAGCTGTCTCAGGAAGAACAGCCTTTGCTGGGCTTTCTTCTGGCATTTGGTGATGTTTTCTCCCCACCTCAAATCTTTGGTGATGGTTGTGCCCAAGAACCGAACGTTGGGTACTCTGGCCACCTCAGTGCCTTCAATGATAACTGGATTGAGAGGGGGAGGGCGCTTCCTGAAGTCCACAATCAGCTCCACAGTCTTTGCAGCGTTGAGGACAAGCCTGTTGCTCTTACACCAGTTGCAGATACGCTCAATATCGCTACGGTAAGCGCGTTCGTCCTCTCCGTTGATCAGGCCGAGGATAGTGGTGTCATCCGCAAATTTAACGACCTTAACGCAGTCTGAGGTAGAGACGCAGCAGTTCGTGTACAGGGAAAACAGGATCGGGGACAGAACACACCCTTGGGGAGCACCAGTGTTAGTGGTTCTCTCCTGGGAGGAACAGCTGCCGAGTCTTACTAGTTGCTTCCTGTTGGTGAGGAAGTCCTTGATCCACCCGCAGAGAGTGTGGTCGACTCCTAGTTGCGCTAGGATGTCGTACATGATGTTTGGGCAGATAGTATTAAAGGCGGAGCTGAAGTCCAGGAAGAGGATTCTGGCGTAGGTGTCAGGCCTGTCTAGATGTTCCAGGATGAAGGCCAGGCTGATGTTGATAGCATCCTCAATGGATCTGTTGGCTCTGTATGCAAATTGGAGTGGGTCCTGGAGAGCATCAGTGGCCCCTTTCAGATGGGCGAGGACCAGTTTTTCAAAGATTTTCATGACGGTTGAAGTTAGGGCAACAGGTCTATAGTTGTTGAGGTCAGTAATGCCCATTTTTTTGGGGACTGGTATGATGATAGACTTTTTGAGGCAGGTGGGAACTATACCCTCCTTCAGTGATTTCTGGAATATGTGGGTGAGGACAGGGGCCAGCTGGCTGGCACAGGTTCTCAAACAGGCGGAGGACACCCCGTCTGGGCCAGAGGCCTTCCTGGGGTTCAACTTTTGGAGGTGCCTTAGTACATCAGCCTCCTGGATTGCCACCGGCTCTGATAGGCCCTGGTCCGTTCTTGGAGGGGCGGCTGCGGGAGGAGCACTAGGAGTGACCACCTTGCCCTGAGGGTGATAAGGTTGGTGCTCGAACCTGCAATAGAACTCATTGAGTTTTTCGGCCAGTTCGAGGCTTGGGGGCGCATGTTGAGGTGGCTGTTTAAGATTCGTGGCTGCTCTGAGGCCTTTCCAAACCTCCCGTGAATTGTTGGACCTGAGGCTGAGGCCCAGCTTGTTGGAATAGTCCCTCTTAGCGGCGCTGAGCTCTCGTTTAAGGGTGTATCTGGCTGCCTTGAATTCCTCAGGAGTGCCAGACTTGTGTGCTGCTTCCTTGATTTTGTGGAGCCGGCGTAGCTTGCCGTTGAACCAGGGCTTGTCGTTAGGGTAGACCTTAAAGGTCTTTTTTGGGATGCACACCTCCTCACAGAAACCAATATAGGAGGTGACGTTCTCAGTCCATTGCTCCAGGCAGGGTGCCTCCAGGGCCGCCCAGTCGGTACAATCGAAGCAGGCCTGCAGCTGCAGCTTAGCGTCGTCGGTCCATTTCCTCACAGTCCTAAGGACCGGTTTGGATGTCTCGAGGTGCCTTCTGTAGGATGGTATTAGGTGGATTAGGCAATGGTTAGAGTTGCCAAGGGCAGCCAGGCGAGTGGGTTTGTATGCATCCTTGAGGACAGTATAGCAATGGTCCAAGGTATATAGCAGGTAGATGGGGGACATAGTTATGGGGATATAGTTTATGTTGGTTCGAAGGGGAAGTCAGCAATAACCCATCAAGGGTAGGGATGACCCAGATAAATTTTTCAAAAAATAAAATTGTCTTGGGATATGTGGAGGGTGTGGGCCATGCAGAGGGGGTTAACTGACCTAAGCCACCACCTCTGGCTAATGAACTCCACGCCACTCTCCATCTTTCCCACTCATCCGCCTTCTAAACCGGAGTTTTTGATGTGAGCATGGTCCCCCATGCGCAGTAGCAAGCTGCTTGTGCAGGAGCGGCTTCATGCTATTGGGCAGGGTTGGACCTTTCTTGTGCATGCACAATATGGTCGCTGCATAGCCAAAAGGAAATTCGACAAGCTTTAGAGGATACCAGAGCTGAATCAGAAAGTAAAAACGAGGGGAGCAGGCATGTATATGAAGTAGTCCTTATGCCCACCGCTCCCCCAGTTCTCCTCCATCCCCCTTCTTTTTTGTGCAAATGCCCCCCAGAGCCACTTGCTGGTCGGCCGCGTCAGGCATAAGTGCGCAGATGCTGGCCCGGCATGCGCATGATATCTGCGCACTAATGCCCGACCCGGGTGACCAGGTAGTGGCTGCGGGGGGAGGGGGGGGGATTTGCACAATAAAGGAGCGGGACAGAGAAGGTTTTTACTTTTTGATTCAGCTCTTGTGTTCTTTAAAGTAGATCTACAATCAGCATGTATGAAAAATTATATACTTATATCAGTGAGAATGTGTGTTATTCCCTGTAGCCCCCGGTGACTCTCTGCATAGCTATCTATCTACCATGTGTCTGCATTCATGGAAGCTATTGTTTATTAGAAGATGCAGTATATCGGCATTATCTTGGGAATATTTCGTTGTATGTACTATATTTGGCAACGTAATGCTTAAAACAGATGGAGTCAGCCTTTTCTAGGTTGGGGACGCAGATGTCAGTGTGCCATGTTTGGACCCCCATCTGTCACTTTTCTGTTAACTAATGTAATTTGAAAAAAAAAAAAGCTAATAAAATGTTATGTTTGATAAACCTTGGATCCCTAAAATTCCATTTGACACCCATTCTGAGCATCATTGTTCTTTTGACTCATAAGATTGGAACTAAATGACTTTAACCACACAGTTAATGATTGTAGCCGTGGGAGTACATTTGTAACTGGAGAACAGATAATGTACAGAATATTTGCAGAGAATCAAAGTATCCCCAGCACTAGAATAGGCGATACAATAATACAGTATAGTACATTAACATTTGTAAAGTGCTTTTTGTTTTATAGGACTCAAAGCACATAGATACTGTACATCTCGGATCAATTCATACCGTATTTTTCGGTCTCTCACAGGTGCACTGCATCTGGCCTTTGAAACCCTTTGACACATTATTTGGCCTAAGGAGGTGGGCAGAGACCCACGAAACGCGTTGCTTGTGCTTATTAAAAATTAATTATGTTTATATAAATGAATTTGTTGTTATTGAGGTATGCCATCTCCCCCTTTTTTATTTGTTTTTAACTCAGTTTTATACACTCCTGTGCACCTCTTACCCCCTTTGGGCATATAAGACGTAGTTTTTCTCCCCTAAAAATGGGGAGAAAAAGTCACTGCATCTTATATTCCACATACATGGAGTCCCCGACTTACTAACGTCCGCTGATACGAACCAGAGCCAGAACAAGGTTGTCCAGCACCCAAGGCTGAGACACCAAAGTGCGCCTCTCCATTCCTCCCACCCCAGCCGTCACACACTGATTGCTATTGGACTAAGAGGTGGCCCAGGCCCCCAAGCACCCCCAACACCTTAAACTCTAGTTATCCGGCTTGCAGTCACTGCCATGAATCCCATTTTCTTATTTCTCTCTGCTTCAAACACAATAATGGTATGATAGCTGAGCGAGTTGTGCGCCCCTCTCCTACACTGCGCCCTGAGGCTGGAGCCTCTCTCACCTCTGCCTTGGCACGGCCCTGATATGAACCGCCTCATTGCCGCAATGTTGGGACTGCTGTGGTGGTGGAGGTAGTGTTGCGGTTGAGGAGAGGAGGATGAGGAGGATACTGGAACATTGGCAGCAAAAGAGGTAGAAGAGGTGGAACACTAAGTGAGCCAGTCAAGCACCTCCTCTGCATTTTGGGATTTAATAGTTTTCTTCTTCCTAAGATCACATATGCCACAACAACCCCTGGTACCTCTACACTTTGGCCTGCCTCTGCCTGTCATGTTTGTTAGAGTGAGTGACCAGCCGAGGAGTATTGGCACAAATCCCACTCTTTTTTGGGCACACAGAGATCACCTATAACGCACAGTATGGTCACACGGATGTTAATGTGACACAGTACAGGTTGATCGCACAGCAGGCAGTGACCAGAAAAGGGGTATTGTCACAAATCTACACAAATCTAATTGGGGGGGGGGCACACAGAGATCTCCTAGAACATGCAGTACGGTCACACAGATGTTAAAGTGGCATGGTAACAATCGGTACACGTTGATCACACAGCAGGCAGTGACCAGCATCTGTGACACAATTTTTTTTTGGGGGGGGGGGGGGCACACTGGCATCACCGATAACGCAGTATGGTCAGACAGTGTCAGCGGCTTTAAAGTGGACCTGAACTCTTGCACAGGACCGAAGAAATACATAGAGAAATGCACCCTTTATGCAGGGCCGGCCTTAGGTTTCACAGCGCCCTGAGCGAGACCTGATTTTTGTGCTCTCCTTTATCCTCTTTGTGTGCACACAGGCCCATATGAAATTCACCTTTTCTCCTGAAATATCTCCTAGAACAGTCGCCCCCCCCCATTTAAAATGATAGCACAGCACCAACAATTTGCACCACACGTTATAGCCGCAGTGCGTTGCCCCCCAAAAAAGTCCTCAGACTCAGTATAGGTAGGTAGCCAGGTATAGGTGCCCCCAGTATAGGATCATGTGTAGGTGCCCTCAATATAGGTTGCCAAGCATAGGTGCCCCCAGTATAGGAAGTAAGTTGAAGGTCTCCATCCCCCCCATAGGTAGCCAGGCGTAGGTGCCTCCAGTATAGGTAGCCAGGTGTTGGTGTCCTCAGTAAAGGTAGCCAGCTATAGGTGCCCCCAGTATAGGAAATCAGGTGTAGGTGCCCTCAGTATAGGTAACCAGCTATTGGCACTCCCTTGGAAGCCGGTGCCCTGAGCGACCGCTCTGGTCGCTCAGGTCAAAGGCCGGCTATGCCTGTACGTATTTAGAGAGTTTAGCCTGGTTAATTCCCCCTCATTTGTGTCTAATCACAAGTTTGTAATCTGATCTCTCCCCTTTGTCATACGACTGCCTATGGCAGAGATGGCAGATAAGCCCATTTGAAAGCACAGGAGGTTAATATGTCAATATGTCTGCTTCCATGAATCAAGAAGCGTCGTCACCTCTGGCATCCTTTAATCAAACACAGAAGTGGGGAAGATTTTTTTTTTTTGTGGTTAGCATGCTTAGGGTTATGTGTGAAAGACAACATACCTCCCAACTTTTTGAGATGAGAAAAAGGGACACTTAAGCCACGTCCATGCCACACCCGTGGTCACGCCCACACCACGCCCCCTAGTCACGCACACCATAAAGATTTCATAAGAAAAATATGTTGTTTTATAATTCAAACCACACTGGTCCTTTCTATCCTGGTTCATTTTTCTTCATATTAACATTTTAAATTTAGTAATATATCAATTTAAAGGATGGGAAATAAAGTTTATAGTTAATCAAATACATTTTTTAGTATAGAAATATATATATTTATATAGAAAGAGGGACAAAGTCCTGAAAGAGGGACAAATGAGGGGGAAAGAGGGACAGAGGGACAGGGCTCCCAAAAAGGGACTGTCCCTCTGAAAGAGGGACAGTTTAGAGCTTTGAGACAACATCAGGTTTGGCGAGATGTCTCTCTGTAGACTTGTTTCACTAAAAAAGCGAAAAGGAGTACTTCTTCGTTTTAGTGACGTTTTAGTGAAGTTTGAGTGACGTTTTCATCCACAGGTGGAAAAAATTGAATTACTGTAGCGGCTTCTGTTACAGTGAGAGGCCTACGAAGAACGCTGACAATCTCACTATAAACTCCGCCCCCCTGTATCCCGTTTTGGCTCTATGTGCTAGAATGAAGCTCTGCTTCCCTTGCAGCTGCTGCTGGCAGGGCGCCTGTGCCGTGGGGATACCACATTGCCAACAGCGGGCTCAAGACAGGGGCTCTCCTAGTAAATCAGCTGGGATCAAAGAGATAAGTACACTTTACATTCTTCTCCTTGAAGTGCAGCAAAGCAAACATCTACTAATTACATGCATGGGAATTTTAAGCAGACAGGAACTTGCTCTGCAGGTGGTTTTGGGTTTGAAAGGTGATGTTCACTTCACCATTAGCAGATTACAAAATTCACCTGAACGTTTCACAGCTTAGCTATGCATTAGATTGCATTGCCAGCACGTTTGCTAGTTAATGTAAAACAGAATGTAACATTGCTCGCTGTAATGTATCTAGACTCTGTCACTCATTAACAGCAATACATCTAACAGGTATGTGTCTGCTAATTTAAAAAAATTATATATATACGTGTATATATATATATATATATATATATACAGTGGGTTGCAAAAGTATTCAGCCCCCTTGAAGTTTTTCCACATTTTGTCATATTACTGCCACAAACATGCATCAATTTTATTGGAATTCCACATGAAAGACCAACACAAAGTGGTGTACACGTGAGAAGTGGATCGAAAATCATACATCATTCCAAACATTTTTTTACAAATAAATAACTGCAAAGTGGTGTGTGCATAATTATTCGGCCGCCTGAGTCAATACTTTGTAGAACCACCTCTTGCTGCAATTACAGCTGACAGTCTTTTACGGTATGTCTCTACCAGCTTTGCACATCTAGAGACTGAAATCCTTGCCCATTCTTCTTTGCAAAACAGCTCCAGCTCAGTCAGGTTAGATGGACAGCATTTGTGAACAGCAGTTCAGATCTTGCCACAGATTCTCGATTGGATTTAGATCTGGACTTTGACTGGGCCATTCTAACACATAGATATGTTTTGTTTTAAACCATTCCATTGTTGCCCTGGTTTTATGTTTAGGGTCATTGTCTTGCTGGAAAGTGAACCTCCGCCCCAGTCTCAAGTCTTTTGCAATTTCCAAGAGGTTTTCTTCCAAGTTTGCCCTGTATTTGGCTCCATCCATCTTCCCATCAACTCTGACCAGCTTCCCTGTTCCTGCTGAAGAGATGCACCCCCCGAGCATGATGCTGCCACCACCATATTTGACAGTGGGGATGGTGTGTTCAGAGTGATGTGCAGTGTTAGTTTTCCGCCACACATAGCGTTCTGCATTTTGTCCAAAAAGTTCAATTTTGGTCTCATCTGACCAGAGCACCTTTTTCCACATGTTTGCTGTGTCCCCCACATGGCTTGTGGCAAACTGCAAACGGGACTTCTTATGCTTTCTGTTAACAATGCCTTTCTTCTTGCCACTCTTTCATAAAGGCCAACTTTGTACAGTACATGACTAATAGTTGTCCTATGGACAGAGTCTCCCACCTGAGCTGTAGATCTCTGCAGCTCGTCCAGAGTCACCATGGGCCTCTTGACTGCATTTCTGATCAGCGCTCTCCTTGTTCGGCCTGTGAGTTTAGGAGGACGGCCTTGTCTTGGTAGGTTTACAGTTGTGCCATACTCCTTCCATTTCTGAATGATCGCTTGAACAGTGCTCCGTGGGATGTTCAAGGCTTTGGAAATCTTTTTGTAGCCTAAGCCTGCTTTAAATTTCTCAATAACTTTATCCCTGACCTGTCTGGTGTGTTCTTTGGACTTAGGGTGTTGTTGCTCCCAATATTCTCTTAGACAACCTCTGAGGCCCTCACAGAGCAGCTGTATTTGTACTGACATTAGATTAGACACAGGTGCACTCTATTTAGTCATTAGCACTCACCAGGCAATGTCTATAGGCAACTGACTGCACTCAGATCAAAGGGGGCCAAATAATTATGCACACACCACTTTGCAGTTATTTGTTTGTAAAAAAAATGTTTGGAATCATGTATGATCTTCGTTCCACTTCTCATGTGTACACCACTTTGTGTTGGTCTTTCATGTGGAATTCCAATAAAATTGATTCACGTTTGTGGCAGTAATGTGACAAAATGTGGAAAACTTTAAGGGGGCCGAATACTTTTGTAACCCACTGTATATACTATAAAACAGTAACCAAGCAGCTCGGGGTGACCCAAAACCACAAGGAAAGTATAGGGGATTAAAAGAGACTGAAAGGCCCACCTACTAAAAAGCAATG
This sequence comes from Hyperolius riggenbachi, assembly GCF_040937935.1. Lineage (NCBI taxonomy): Eukaryota > Metazoa > Chordata > Amphibia > Anura > Hyperoliidae > Hyperolius > Hyperolius riggenbachi. Next base: position 73,869,923 of record NC_090655.1, read on the forward strand.
CTCAGTGTGGTTTGCCTTCTTAAAACAGAAGGTACATGCAATAATTCAGCTATAAGTGAACATATGTGGTTACCCACAATACACCGTTGCTGAATATGCAAATGATCTCTTAATGCCCCTGTAGCCAGGCTTGCATCCAGAACCACTGGTGTCTAGCAAGCCTATAGCTTTAAATTTTACAGAGCCATACCAACCCCACAAGCAGACAACATGTTTTAGACTTTTGGTCCTCTTCAGAGTAACTAATCAGCTCGGGGTGATCCAAAACCACAAGGAAAGTACAGGGGACTAAAAGAGACTGAAAAGCCCTCCTACTAAAAAGCAATGCTTGGTGTGAGTTGCCTTCTTAAAACCGAAGGAACTTGCGATAATTCAGCTTTAAGTGAACATCTGTGGTTACCCATAATGCACCGCAGCTGAATATGCAGCGGGGAGAGAACTCGCTATATTATACATATATATTTTTAAAACAACTTTTAGGCCCCTTTTACACTTACCTTGTAAATTTGCGTTGTGTTGCCCTGTTTAACCCACAGGGTAACGCAACTGCAATGCAAGGCAATGGGGCCTAGCACACTTAAGGCTTCAAGCTGCAGGACTGAAGTCAACAGTGCGTTATTGTCGAACTTTAACGGTAACACAGCGGTGGCGGAAGCAATGCAAGTATATGGTCAACGCAGGAAATGTAGAGATGTTGGCAGTGCAGCTCGCATGCACGGAACGACTGTAATATGACCGTGAAACCCGGAAATGCCAGTGACGTACTTCCAGTCCAGCATGGAGTACATCACTGGGCTGAGTGCGGCGAGGGGTGTGAGGGGTGTGCTATGCATATGACTCTGTTGATGCACTGTGCTGCAGGGCCATATAATTGACATTTTGTGCGTTCAGGGCAGGGCATCGCCAGGCCAGTTATGACACTGGCATCAATGTTTCTTGTGGGCTGCGACAACCTGTCCAGCAATTCTGTCCAGGTCTTTCTGCCCCAGTGGAGCTAGTCTGCGACCTCCATTGGGGTCTTTCTCCATCATTTTCAGCCCCTCTAGAGCTTGCAGCACCTTTGTGACCATGCTCTTTGATCCATAGCTGATGTGGCTTGGCAGGACACCATTACACTGGCGACCATCATAGATTTTTGTCATGGAACACCTATCCCCAAAAATGTTAAAGAAAGACCCTTTACACCCAGTATGCAGCGTGATGGATCATTCTTGGTGCTGATATTGTGGTTGGAGATGGGTGGAATTACTGAAGCCTGCTCCACAAGGAATTCTTATAGGAGTGTCAACTTAGTGTCCCGGGGCGGGGGGGGGGGGGGGGGGAGGGGTAACGTATCTTTGCTATGAGCCACCACAGTTGCTCCATAGAGAGTCCTGAGACCCTTTCTGGAGCACTCCAAAGGCATCTCCTGCTCACAGCTGGAGTTTAAATAACATCTAGACTGAGAGGGATATGGAGGCTGCCATGTTTATTTCAATAAAACAACACCAGTTGCCTGTCTATCCTGGTGCTCTTTGGTTGCAGTGGTATATGGATCACACAACTGGAACAAGTATGTGGTTGATCCAGTCAGACTTTAGTTAGAAACAGTTCATCTACATGCTTGTTCAGGGTCTATCTCTAAAAGTATAAGAGGCAGCAGATAAGCAGGACAGCCAGGCAATGTGCATTGTATAAAATGAAATTAATACGTCAACCTTAATTTCTTGGATGTCCTTTAAATGTAAGAAAACCTTCTTAGAACTCAGTGGTTCCAAAGGAAAAGCCAAGTATATAGGTTCTTGCACAAATGATCGACTGGCCATTCTACTCTGAGATCAGCTAATGAATGTAGTACCTTGTGATTGGGGGGGGGGGGGGGGGAGGGTTAATAATAATTGTTCCACCTTTTAACTACTTATAATTGTTATATTTTTGTACATTTTACACATGTTCAATTACATTTTTTTTTAATCTATTAGTGGTTATTTAAAAAATGTTGAGCATTCTGTATATACTGTACTTAGCTTTTCCTTTGATACCACGGACTTCTGATTCAAATTTAAGCCACAGGCCGGGGGAGGGGGGGGGGGGGGACGGGACTTTTGTTTTGTATTTTTTATTTACCCATCGTTTTGCTCACAGATAACTTTCTTACAGTAGCTTTAATTTGTAAGTTAAAACCACAAGAAAAGCTGAAGTTACCCATTAAAGGTAGGCAGGTATGAATCCATGGTAACAATGCTGTGTTATGTCTGTAGCTAAGCAGATTAGACCCAAGGTGAAATGCAAAGTCTAAAACTACTGCATCAGCATAGAGGAAGTAATAAAAAAGGCTGACTTGCTGAAATTTACAACCGTTTAAAGAGGAATTGTAACCAAGGATTGAACTTCATCCCAATCAGTAGCTGATACCCCTTTTCCCTTGAGTAATCTGTTCTCAAAAAGATCATCAGGTAGGTCTGTATGGCTGATATTGTGGTGAAACCCCTCCCACAGTGTGATGTTAGGACCTAGGCTATCACATTGTTAGGGGGTGTGGTTATAGATAATGGCAGTTGGTGCTGTCTGTTATTTTTCATGTCTGCCAGTAGTAAAGATGATGACATGCAGGCTGATTGTGAATCATACAATATGAACAAATTACATGGGCAATATCAATAATTTCTTGATCTTTCTTCTATTTTAACTTCTCACTTTGCAATGTATTGATTTATTTTTTTCCCCTTTTCACTAAAGTTCCTCTTTAAAGGGACTCCGAGCTCAAAAAAAAAAATGAAAATGGTACTCACTGTGGGCTTTCTGCAGCCCAGTGTAGGTCGGGAGGTCCCACGACGGCGTCCTGGCTCTTCTCCCAGGTCTTCTCCCAGAGATGGCTGCCCGGCGGTTTCCGGGCGGCTCCAGACGACACTGGCCCGAGTGACAGTACGTCGCATGCGCGATTAAACCGTGCATGCGCTGTACTGTCATGCTGGCCGCCGTGATGACGCGAGGCAGCCGGCGTGATGAAGTCAGCCGTGACGTATGCGGAAGAGAGCCAGACACTCAGGCCAGTGTCGTCTGGAGCCGCCCAGAAGACGCCGGGCAGCCATCTCTGGGAGAAGACCTAGAAGAAGAGCCAGGACGCCGTCGTGGGACCTCCCAACCTACACTGGGTTGAGCTTGGAGTCTCTTTAAAGGAATACTATCGATACCCAAGTGTTCTAAAATGACAGTGTGCAAATGATGTCTAAGTAGCTGTGTAAACATTTTCCTACTTTTCATGTTAAATATCAGAGGCAAAAACTGTAATTTATTGAGGGTAGGATTTAGCTATATTGGGACAAATCAATTGCAGAAGGGGTGTCTGCTTCAATGCACAGCCAGAGTTGCATATCAGACTACAGAAAGCAAATATCAAACATATCAAACTCTGAAAGCAAAAACAGTATGAAAAGCTGTGACAATTAGTTACATTTCCTCTGCTCTCTTCAGACAGTCAGTCAGAAACACGGGACACAGGAGCTGCAGCTGTTGGGAGCTCTCTTCTCTGTCACCCTCAGAGTTACACATAGAGTTAACTGATCAAGTGTGAGGGGAATTTCCCCTCTCCTCATGGCTCAGTCAGCCATCAGTTTTGGCTTCAGTAAAGTTTGAAAGTATTTTGCTAACAGTAAACAAATAAGTTGCTACTAAAATGTATACACCAGTACTTAGCAGCACTTCCCAAACAATTCCTGTGTCAATTGAAAAAAATATGTGAATCGATAGTATTCCTTTAAGTTAAGCTATTCTGTGCACAGTACTTAAGGCAGTGGCGGCTCCAGCTTCAGATTTTTTTTTTTTTTTGGGGGGGGGTGATGCACAATTGTCAGCTGGTGGGGCCCATTGGGGCATTTGACAGAAAAATCATATACCCAGCAAAAATCTATTATCATATGTAAAGTGTGTTAAACAGATATTACATTCAAATTAGCTATAATTCCACCTATACAACACTTTCCAAGCAGAAAATGGCTTCTGAGAGCAAGAAAGGGGTAAAAAGGGGAATTTTTTATAAGTGAGGGTCACACTGTAGTCACTTCCTGTCTGAGTCAGGACTGAGTCAGCCACTTACATACCTGATATTTAACTCTTTCAGGCAGAGAAAGAAAAAAAGGAACACAGCATAGTTATTTGTGTGCTAGGCACTGTACGTACACATGTCTGTCTCATCATGTCACATGTCACTTCAGGTATCCTTTAAAGAGGAACTCCAGTGAAAATAATGTAATAAAAAAAGTGCTTCATTTTTACAATAATTATGTATAAATGATTAAAGGGATACTTAAGGCAAAAAAAAAATGAGATTTACTCACCCGGGGCATCCCTTAGCCCCCCGAAGCTGGATGGTGCCCTCGCAGCCCCGCTCCGATCGTCCTGTCCCCGCCGGCGGCTACTTCCGGTTCGGCGACAGCCGCCGACAGGCTGGGAACGCGGCTGTTTTTCCGCGTTCCCAGCCGCTGCTATCACTCTCTATGCTGCTATAGCGTGTATATATATATACGCTATAGCAGCATAGAGGGTGATGGCAGCGGCTGGGAACGCGGAAAATCAGCCGCGTTCCCAGCCTGTCGGCGGCTGTCGCCGAACTGGAAGTAGCCGCCGGCGGGGACAGGACGATCGGAGCGGGGCTGCGAGGGCACCATCCAGCTTCGGGGGGCTGAGGGATGCCCCGGGTGAGTAAATTTCATTTTTTTTTTTTGCCTTAAGTATTCCTTTAAGTCAGTGTTTGCCCATTGTAAAATATTTTAAATCCCTGATTTATATTCTGACATTTATTACATGGTGACATTTTTACTGCTGGCAAGTGAGTAAGACTAAAATTGGTCTAAATATTTATCGGCAATGCTGGTCCTTTTTTGCCAATCATAAAATAATCATGCTAACGCCGATAGGGTGGCAGTTCATGATCGATGTAAGATCAACTGCTTTACAGTAAAGGTGTCAATTACCAGTATATTTTTTAATCAGAGGCGATCTGATGTAATTTTTAATCTTAAAAGTAATCAGAAGGTAATTATCGATTGTTCCCATAATCAGGTCCATTAGGGCATTTTCTCTCTTCCAATTTGATCATAAAATCCAACAATCGGATTGATTACATAGAATCGTTTTACATCAATTTTCACCACACACTGTGCAGCTTTTTGACAACTAAATGGTAAAAATAGCATCGTAAGATTACACTTGATAAAAAAATTGTACCACTAAAAACAGACTTTAATTTACATGGGAAAGAATTATTGATTGCTCCATGTACTTCCTTGTTGTTGTCTAAGCCTGCCACATGGCAAACTTGTCTGTTGGGTTTTGTGAGAATCTCGCTAAGCAAAGTTGGTGCTGATTCACTAAAAGACCAAACTTGTCAACACTAGCTACACACAGGTCAATTATGCCTAAATCGATTGATATTCCATTAGAGTTCGATTGGATAGTGATCGACTTCTATTGCGGCAAGCTTAAAGGACACCTGAAGTGAGAGTGTAGAAATACTTGAACAGAGGCGCCAATAAAGAATAAAAACTTCTAAAAACCATTTAAAAGAGGGAAGTAATGGCGACTTACCTCCTTCGTGGACAGACAGACATAAATCCGTTATTTTTGGTTCAACAAAGAACATTTATTATATGCTTCACTTTGCTGAAGTGAGAGGGATATGGAGGCTGCCATATACAGTATATTTACGTTTAAGCTATACCAGTTGCCTGGCAGTCCTGCTTATACTCTGCCTCTAATACTTTAGCCATAGACCCTGAACAAGCATGCAGATCCAATAGTTAAATGATCTGACAAGATTATCTGCAAGCTTGTTTCTGCAATAGATTTCTGGCAGACTAAATCAAAGTAATCAAAAAGGATGTGTGTATGACCAGCTTTACATATATTTTGTCTAACTCGGGTGATTATTATTATTATCCCCCCCATACTTCCAGAACTTGTATGAGCCAAAAAAACAATCCCGAGTACGACCCCCTGTTTGCACTTGGCGCAATAAATTATTCTGATTCTGATAAAATTAAAGCTAATTAGTTCAAAAATGACAGGAACCAATTGTGAACATCGCATACAGAACTCAAAGGCAGATTGTCCAAATGATGGTGCTATCATGGAAGAGGGGAAGGAGGGGCAAGGTCAGACTAGACCACTACAGGTCAGAATTAGCATTGCACTTTAGCAGTCTAAATCTCTCTGGGTCACTAACTTACAAGTCTTCTACCAAGGTTACTACTGGTCACATACTGTATTTAGTATCATGACCTCTGTTTTTATGACATGGGTCGATGACAGGTTTACTTTAATTAGTCCATTTAGCAATGTCACTGACTGAATAGTTCAAGCAACTGCTGGATAAATGGTAAGAGGTCTGTTAATCCTGGTTTGGAAGCTGTTCCACTGTCACTGGTCCTGGGCCACATCCCATAGACGTGATTAAAGCCTGTGCCTATAAACATAAGTGTGCGGCTGTAATGAGTGCTGCGTTCATGGTCTGATTACCACAGAAACATGAAACGACAGACAACCGAGGCAGCCAAGCATTCTGATGACTAAGTGCTCAGACATTTTATTTTGTAACTCCACCTCTGTTTTTAAAGGAGAAAAATATTGTATATTCACCATGTGTCTGTGTGGGTTTCCTCCGGGCACTCAGCGTTACTCCCGCATCCCAATATTATACGGATAAGTTAATTGGCTTCCCTCTAAATTAGCCTTGACTCAGGCCCTGAGTCAAGGCTAATTTAGAGGGAAGCGTCTCAGGCCCGGATTTACATCACAGGAGTCTATAGAGACAGATGTCCTGGCATCCTAGACTTTGCCCTCCATGAACCTACATACACCCAACCGTAAGTGTGCTGGCGGTCCCAGCTGTCACTTCTCTCTTAGTTCCCTTGCCTGTCATAGATAGCCAGAGGTACCCTCATTAATAAGTAGCTAGAGGTGCCCCCAAATATTAGGTAGCTAGAGGTGCCCCCAACTGAAGGGAGTTCTGGTCAGTGGAATGCCGAGATCTGAGTGAGTAACCTGCTATTTATACTCTGCTCAGGACTCTGCATAGGTAAGGCAGGAGGGAGACACTAGGGGAGGGGCCTACATGTCTACAGGTGCCTTTCCACTATCAGGCACCTGTAGGCATGTGCCTACAGTACCTTATGGTAAATCCATCCCTGCCTAGACTATTAAAAAAACATGTAACTAATATGGTAGAGGTTAGGCCCAGTTCACACTGGATTAATCAAAACCGATCCATGTAAAAACGAATCATTTTTTATTGGGCATTAGTTTTTGATGTGTGACCCTCCGTTAGTGCGGCTTGAGTGCGATGGGTCCGCTGATTCAGAAAAATCGCCCCCTCCCCAAACTTGCGGCCCATTTTGCGGAATGTACCAAATGGATCAGTTCGAACTGATCCATTGGTTAACATTGGATCTATTCGCATCCGTTAGGATCCGTATTGGTAAATTTCGCTAAACAGAACCATTTTAACCGCCGATGTGAACTGGGCCTCAGATTGTGAGCCCCTCTGAGGGACAGTTGACTGACAAGTTTATGTATTCTTTACAGTGCTACAGAAGATGATGACGCTATATAAATACTAAATAACAGTAATAATCCTACCGTCCCTGCGCCCCATGTCCGTGTGTTAGTGCTTTTTTGCACTGCCCATGTGCAGGGAAGGCCGCAGAGACACTGAAGAGAGCTGGGGGAGGACGGGGCCAGAAGGGGCGGGCATGTGTGCGCGGCGGGCAGGTAGGGGGGAGGGGCGCATGTGCGCTGATATGTGTGGTGACAGACCTAGCCCGTTTTTAAACGGGCTAAGGTCACTAATACTAATAATGCAATGTTAAGAAAAGGTTTGTGCCCAGTGGGAAGAGCAGTGATCAGGGCTCAGGAGAAGGAAGACTTTAGTGCTGGCTGGATTACTAAGCCCCCATACATACTCTGTCCTGATCTGTGCCTTCAACTTATCCAGCTCTGATGTTCTGTGTCTGTAAAGTCCCCCCTTTTCATATCTTTTACCTGATGTCTGCTTGTCTCCCCCCCCCCCCCCTTCCTCCTCTGTGCCCATTCCTATTCTCCGGTAACGTGCAGTAATTACACCATATGGGAGAGCGGAGTGGATTGAAATTTTTTGAAATTGCTATATTGGTGGTAATAGTTTCCAACTCTCACTTGGGCTGCAGGAATAAGTATTAGTGAGCAGGGGTGTAGTTATGTATCACGGGGCCCACCTGCATAACTTTTTGGGGAACCCCCTCCTACATTTAGACAGCTCTCCCCCTGCCTGGCAAGGAGGAGGGGCCTAGACTTCATTCTTCCTCCTTCTCCACCAGAAACCCCCTCTTGTGAACAGCGGTGTTTACTAACATCACATGACTTATGGACTTTTATTGTTTGTCAAGTCTGCCTATTATTGGAGATTGTAATTAAAAGCTACATTTTATAACTTTGTATGTTATTATGAACCTTAAAACCCTCATTATATTTTTTTTTTTTGTTTCCCCAGGAAGCCCAGGAAGCCCAGTGACACACTTCCTGTACAGCAGGGAGTACTTTACTGGGTGAGAGGTGGCAAAAAGCATGCAGGGGGCGTGCGATGGGCATGTGGTGTGGGGAGGGGGGTTCTCTGCCACAGGGTCAAATGAATGTGTTTTTTGGCGTTGTGGTGCGATGCGATGGCCCCTAACACATCGCACCCCAACGCTTGTCTCAGGTTCGAAACCGGCCCAAAAGGAAAAAAATGGCAGCTTTAATATGTCTCTCACCGAGTCCTTTTCTTCTTTTTTTTGTGTAAAGCTGCCCATACATCTAGTGATGATGGGCAGGTTCGACCAGGAGACAAATCTCTCTCTGATCAAATTTTATTAGAGAGAAATTAGTTGGCTGCCCATACACCACAGGTCGATTCCCGGACCAATTTCAACGTTCGCCGCCTCACCACTATTTCCTTAGGTATAAATGTGTGTATCGCGAGGAGAACGCCAGCGCATACCACTAAGGCTGCATCCGAAATGACCACCAGCTCAGTGTGCAGCACCTAAATAGATTTTCTGCACACTTTGCATTCAATTCAGATGCAAATCATATGCAATTCTGCTACTACTTAGTATGCAAACAGGAAACTCAGGAGGAGGGGCTGGGAGCAGCTAACCTGACAGTTACATAGTTACAAAGTTAAGAAAAGGTGGGGGGAAAGGCTGCGCATCCCTAAACACATGTTGCAATTGAATGGTTAATCGCACAGGCATACACCGCCTCTTGGCTATACTTTGCATGCAAATCATATTGGAAGCTAAAGTTCCTCCTAGTTTAATAAATGTTAGCACTTGTCTTGGATGCAGGGCATGCATTTTTCAGTCTAGCAGAGGCGGTGTATGCCTGTGCGATTAACCATTCAATTGCAGCATGTGTTTAGGGACGCGCAGCCTTTCCCCCCACCTTTTCTTAACTTTGTAACTATGTAACTGTCAGGTTAGCTGCTCCCAGCCCCTCCTCCTGAGTTTCCTGTTTGCATAATAAGTAGTAGCAGATTTGCATATGATTTGCATCTGAATTGAATGCAAAATGTGCAGAAAATCTATTTAGGTGCTGCACACTGAGCTGGTGGTCATTTCGGATGCAGCCTTAGTGGTATGCGCTGGTGTTCTCCTCGCTGTTCAACCAAATATAAGTTACACATTTTTTTTGCTTAGCTGCTCCCAAGGTTTTAAATTTAAGTTAGGTCACTTGCCCGGAGGTTTGCCTCACCGTGGTGCAAGTGTCTAGTATAATATACTTTGCATGCAAACCATATTGGAAGCTAAAGTTCCTCCTAGTTTAATAAATGTTAGCACTTGTCTTGGATGCAGGGCATGCATTTTTCAGTCTAGCAGAGGCGGTGTATGCCTGTGCGATTAACCATTCAATTGCAGCATGTGTTTAGGGATGCGCAGCCTTTCCCCCCACCTTTTCTTATAAATGTGTGTATATGTAAATGTATGTGCATTTCTACATTCACTGTCCTGTGCCTGTCTTTGGTGCCCGTCCGTCTTTAAATCCGCCACTCTACCCTAAACACACTGGCCAGCATGACGTTTGTGACGTCACACTGCTACGCGCTGGCAGTGTGTATGGGAAATGTATCGGCAGATTCAGAAGAGGACGGGCACCACGACACAGGACAGGTAATGGTTAAATGCACATACACATACATGTACACATTCATACATACATTTATACATGCATAAACAGCATCAGGAGATTCGTCACTCATCCCAATATCGATTGCTGTTACCTCCATGCACCCGATCGACCGCAATGGCTCGACATCTTGCAGCATGTACAATCGACTAATGCAACCGATTTCACCCAAAAATTGGTCACCTTGTCCATCTGGTATGCACTTGGCTGCACCGATTTCCATCCAATTTGATTATAATAATCGGAATCGGATGGTCGATCGGCCGCCAAGTCGCCTGATGCATGGCTACCTTAAATGCATTCCTATCCACAATAGTGGTTGATCTATGCCATGATTGGCTCTTGCCTTCTTTGTTTTGCAATTGCTTCCAGCTAATAGTAACAAAATAAGTCCTCAGCTGCCAAATCTGACTTCCAACAGGCACGTAGCATCATAAAGGGTCAAGGTAAAGCACAGATTTAGAAAAAAAATTAGTTTACAGCAACACAGTTGGAACCAGTAAACTATCAGGAAGAAGAATGTTACCGCTCATTCAGCTATGTTATTAGTCCAGATAAGAGTGTATGCAGATCAGGGTGTTCTTTATCTTCCAGAGTTCTCAGGGGACAGTGAGTTCCACACTGCAAACAACCCAAACACCCCCCCCTCCCCTCATCCTTCCCACAAGCTGTGTAACTGGCCATGGAAATACCATCTAGGTCAATGGCCCAAACTGTGCCACTTGATGGAAAAGTTTTAAAGGGGAACTGAAGTAAGAGGTATACGGAGGCTGCCGTATTTATCTCCTTTTAATCAATACCAGTTGCCTGGCAGCCCTGCTGGTCTATTTCTCTGCAGTAGTATCTGAATAACACCAGAAACAAGCATGCAGCTAGTCTTGTCAGATCTGACTTTAAAGTCTGAAACACCTGATCTGCTGCATGCTTGTTCAGGGGCTATGGCTAATAGTATTAGAGGCAGAGGATCAGCAGGGCTGCCAGGCAACTGGTATTGCTTAAAAGGAAATAAACATGGCAGCCTCCATATACCTCTCTCTTCAGTTCCCCTTTAAACATGTTCTCACTTTCCAAAACGTAACTTCTTTGTGGGTGGATTTTTTTTAAATCCGTGAAATGGTTTGCAGGACCCCGGAACTACTTAGATTTAAACAAAAAATCAGTGTGGAGTGGCAAAAACTGGTGGGGGTCCCAAAGATATCTGGATTCAGGTAGTATGGTTTTATCTTTTAACCACTTCCCGACCTCCAAACACAGAATAGCGGTGGAATAGCGGCTCTCTAGTTCCTGTGCGACGCATATATGTGCCATCTCGCAAGGAACGAGATTTGACACACGAGCGCTCGCGCCCACCATTATGCACAGCGGATCCCAGTGATCAGCCTGCCAGCTACTGATCAGGGCTTGCAGGCTGTTTTCTTTTTTTTTTTTTGGGGGGGGGGGGGGTAATTACCTATTTAAGTATTTATATAATGCTGACATGTTACGCAGAAATGTACTGAATATATTGTTTTGTCACTTAAAGAGAAACTCCGACCAAGAATTGAACTTTATCCCAATCAGTAGTTGATACCACCTTTTACATGAGAAATCTATTTGTTTTCACAAACAGACCATCAGGGAGCGCTATATGACGGATATTGTGGTGAAACCCCTCCCACAAGAAACTCTTAGGACCATGGTACTCCTGGCAGTTTCCTGTATGTGAACCTTGTTGCTTTGTTTTAAATAACTATTTACAGCTGTTTCCAACTGCCAAAAAAGCATGCAGCAGCTACATCACCTGCCAACAGTAAAAATGTCACCATGTGATAAATGTCAGAATGTAAATCAGGGATTTAAAAGTTTTTACAATAGGCAAACACTGACTAAATCATTTATACATAATTATTGTAAAAATGAAGCACTTTATTACATTATTTTCACTGGAGTTCCTCTTTAACTGTCCCTCGGAGGGGCTCACAATCTAATCCCCACCATAGCCATATGTCTTTGTATGTATAGTGTAGTGTATGAATCTTAGTCTAGGGACAATTTTAGGGAGAGGATAATTTTTTGGGGGATTAATTAAAAAAAACAAAAAAACTAGCAGCAGCAATCAAATACCACCAAAAGAAAGCTCTATTTGTGAGAGGAAAAGGAGGTAAAGTTCATTTGGTTGCTAAGTTGTATGACCGAGCAATAAACTGTTTAAGCTGTTATGTGCTGAATTGTAAAAAAATGGCCTGGTTACTAGGGTGGTATAAACATCTGGAGCTCAAGAGGTTAAGAGGGTAGCGTGGCCCCTCTAAGTGTACTTTATAGGGAACTCGAGGTGAGGGACATATGGAGGATGGCATATTTATTTCCCTTAAGCAATGCACATTGTCTGTGCCTGACCTGCTGATCTTCTGCCTCAATACTTATAGCCATGGACACTGAACAAACATGAAGATCAAATGTTTCTGACTCAAGTCTGACTGGATTAGCTGCATGCTGGTTTCAGTTGTGTGATTCAGACACGACTGACAACAAAGATCAGCTGAATACCAGGCAATTGATTTTGTTTATAAGGAAATAAATATGGCAGCTTCCATGTGTCTTTCACCTTGGGTTCCATTTAAGTCTATAGGTGGCTAAACAACTATCAACTCGATCGACCATAATTATTATCGAATTGGGTGAAAATCGGTGCCGCCATGAGCATGCCGATCGACATGCTGCAAGATTTCGAGTCATCGTGGTTGATCAGGTGTGCAGCGATATTGGCATGCGATATCAAGACAAGCGGCGAACGCGATGAAACACCCCCGCTGTCCCCGCTGTCATGTGTGTGCTCGGTGTGTATTCGACCCCACAAGTGGGGCTTGCACTCTTTTGCAGGTAGGCACTAGTCTGTTTTTAAGTAGCGCTGCTCATTTCCTTGCTATGTACTAATTTAATTCGTTTTTGGTCAGCTGATCCCACTTAACAGCCATGCTTTTGCTGTATATGCAGAGCTTCTGTTTGGGTTCAAGGTGCGTCTTTAGTTCCTGGGGGGGCTCAGCGCATCTCTGATTGGAGGCCATTCGGAGGCGGCCTGGTGTTGCGCTGATCCACCTTTTGCGCAATTTTCGATTTTTCAATTTTACTTGGTAGCGCACCCAGACTATGCATATACATAGGTTAGGATTTAGTTAGTGTTAGGCCCCTCCCATGGAGGATTGACTTCTTCGCAGTGGGAGGGACGCAGGGGCGTAACTAGAAATCACTGGGCCCCCCTGCGAAACTTTAAATGGGGCCCCCTCCTGCCAAAACAAATTTACCAATCTTTGTCTGCAAAACTTTGTATGATTCCCTATCAGTAGCTGAGCAGATACAGTCAATAGAACAATGGCGGAGAGAGCAGAAATTTGTTTTCTCTCCTTGCCCTTAGTTGTCAGTCTCTCAGGACGGGGCCCCCTGTGGCTTATGGGCCCCCCTGCGGCTGCATCCCTTGCAGGGTCTATCGTTACGCCCTTGGGGACGAGTACTTAATAGGTTGCATGCAAGCTGTTACAGGAAACCAACATCCTCCAGTGGTAGACAGGTCATGTGTATGCTCGGAGTGTATTCGACCCCACAAGTGGGGCTTGCACTCTTTTGCAGGTAGGCACTAGTCTGTTTTTAAGTAACGCTGCTCATTTCCTTGCTATGTACTAATTTAATTTGTTTTTGGTCAGCTGCTCCCACTTAAGAGCCATGCTTTTGGTGTATATGCAGAGCTTCTGTTTGGGTTCAAGGTGCGTTTGCAGTTCCTGGGGGGGCTCAGCGCATCTCTGATTGGAGGCCATTTGGAGGCGGCCTGGTGTTGCGCTGATCCACCTTTTGTGCAGCTATATTTATTATTCAGGTCTGGTGTCACAGACCCTACTCCACAAATAAACGCATGCTTAGCTGAGCTTCAGGAGTAGATGAATAATAACTGGCTAAAACTAAATGCTGACAAAACTGAGGTTCTTATTATCAAAGGTCAGGGCTCAACCGCAAAGCCGTCCCAGTCTCAACCAACACCACTAAGGATAGGAAGCTCAGACCTAAACAACTCAGACTGTGTGTGCAGCCTGGGAGTACTGATTAAATTAAGCTTCAGCTTCAGGAAATTAAGCTTCAGGAATCAAATCTCAGCTGTTGTGAAGCATTCCTTCTTTCACCTAAGGAATATTGCAAGGATTAAACACCTCATTCCTTCAGATGATCTTTCAAACCTAGTTCATGCCTTCATCACATCAAGGTTGGACTTGCAATGTTCTCTACACAGGCCTTCCAAACAAAGACCTATGTTGCGTGCAATTAGTACAGAATGCAGCAGCAAGGCTGTTAACGAGCCAACCCCGCCATTTCTACATAACACCAACCCTTTCCTCACTACACTGGCTACCGATAAAATGGAACATTTTTGTTTAAGATTGGCTTACTGACATTAAAATCCTTGCACAATCTGGGCCCTGGATACCTGAAAGACTTGTTGCAACTGCATTAAACCCCCCACAATCTTACATCAAAAAGATGTAACACCTTGGTCAATCCCAGAGTCCACCTCAAAACCTTTGGAGACAGAGCCTTCTGTCATGCTGCCCCTATACTTTGGAAGTCCCTGCCACACCTAATCAGAACAGCTCCATCCCTGGAAGCATTTACGTCTAAACTGAAAATCCACCCCTTCAGTCTGGCATTTATGAACATCTGACTATATCCTCTGTAACACAGTCCAGCCTGCGATCCTGTGTTGATCTGAGACACAACTATGCGCTTTGAGTACTATGGGAGAAAAGCGCTTTACAAATGTTATTGTATTGTATTATTGTATAACCCTCAGAAAACCAAATCACACTGATTAAGTATAATTGCATATGTATGACTTATCTCATGAAGAAGCATGTGATCAGTTTTATCAGGTAATTGATTTGTAAGGCTCTCTTTTTCTGTGTTCACTTCCTTTATAGTCTACACAAGATTTAAAAGACTAACAAATCTATCTCTTGATCAAACAGATCACATGATTCTCCATGAGTTCTACGCATGAGATTAACTCTGTTTATGTTCATTAAGTTGACAGGTGGAAAAACTTGACTCTTGGTGTGCATTATGCTCATTTCCTCTTCTCATGCTCAGTTTCACACCTTTGTCGGTGACTAAGCCCTCTAACATGTAGTGATTATTTTTTTGGTTTGAAGGCTTAATTGACTTTGGCTCAGGATAAGGGGAAGCCTGGTTTGGCTTAATGATCTCATTGTTTAGGAATCTTGACCTAATGGGCACAGGTGGCACATTTTAGAAGAACTATGAGGCCATAGGAGAACCAGACATGAACATGCAATGGCTGTTAGGCTTTGGTGCCACCAACCACCTTGCTATGTGTAACGTTGTGGACTCCACATCAGAATAAAGTATTTTTTGTCAGCATCACCAGTGTCATTGTTTTCATCTTCACTTCAGTTAAAACCTTTAAAGTAGAACTAAAGTGAGCTACAAAAAAATCTAGATATTTACCTATGGAGGCTATGGATCCCATCCCAGTACTCGAGGAGTTTTGAAGGCACCAAAATTTGAATGGAAGAGAGGTGACCGAGTGCACATAGAGAGGATTGGGAACGCTCTATGAGATCGAGAGCCTTCCTTCTCCATAGGTTCTTTTAAGCTTGCTTCACATTTAATATCAAGCACAATTTGAAATCCTGTTTGTGCTTCTGTCCCCTTGTACTGTTCTCTGTTTTGCAGCTTTCTGATTGGCAGCACATTCATCCATCTTGCTTCACTTAGCACTCATTTGTACTCATTTCTCTTTGCTGTCCTGGTTCCAGGTCCAGGTGACACCTCCAGGTAGCTGTACACTCTGCAGTCCCTCCTCCAGGTTTTTGCCAATACGAACTGTAAGAATCTGCCAGGGTCTTGCAATGTAAAGCCCTCATTTACTTTAGAGAACCATTGTTTCAGCAAGAAGACTATATTCAGAGTTCTCACATAAGACATATTCTATTTCTAGAGAAACATAAATCCGATCATTTTAATTGTACATCATGCTTTCTGGAAGGCCATTGAGGTTTATCTTTTCAAATGTACAGACAACCCAGCACTGTCAGGAACTAGAAGTGTAAACTGGTGGCAAACGGTGGTTACCAAGGGCTACCACTTCACCAAATCTTTCACGAATGAAGTGCTGAGGGTATAAAAGAGTTTGGTCAAGTTGCATTTTTAGAGTCTGCTCTAATGAAGGATTACCGTATATATTGTATAAGTCGACTCCAATATTTGACCCTTTTAAGCTGGAATTTTTTACTGACTCACGTATAAGTCTACCCAGCAAAGTTAATGGCTGCACTTGGGGACCAGGAGGGGTTAATGACTGCACTGCATACAGTATTGCATCCTCCTGCCCCTAAAGTGCAGCCAATAACTCCTCCAGTCCCCCAAGTGCAGCAATAATTCACTCCCCCTCCTGCAGCCCAGTATCTTTCTCCCTGCCCCTTTCCTTGTTAAATGTTGAGGCAAGAACTTTCACACCTGTGTTTTCTTTGCATTTCCTTTATCAAAAAAGTATCACTTACCACTTGGTAAATTGCTGCAAATGGGAATGTCACTAGATACTACACACATTACTCAGTGTTACTTGTGACTTGTGTATAAGTTGACCCCCATACTTTTGTTTAGTGAATTAGACCTACATTTTTAGACTTATAGTTGAATATATACAGTAGCTACTTGGGAAGTCAATGGATTCCTAAGTTCTGGCTTCATATAGATGGTGCAACATGCATCATGAAGAACGCACCAATGGGAACTGTTATTGATCAAAATCAAATCCAAAATGTAAACAGCCCAAGACACACATGGTTTACTGTATATGGACATACTCAATTATTCCGATGTATTGGGATACAGTTTTAAAATCTGTTAATGATGAAGTTAGAGAGAGTAATCTGACAAAAGATCCCCTTATACTATTATGTAATTCACTAGACAAGGGGGACAGGGCATGCAAAGTTCCTGATACACTGCATAGTGTATTAATTGCAGCCAGTCTATTTTCAAAAGTTCCATTTGGGCTGAGACACCCGAGTACTTTTAAAGATGAATGGATCCATACAGTGCATGTGTGAGTCTCCATTGGGAGATCAGAGATGGACATGGAGCCATCCAATGTAGAATAATAATGTGAGGCCTCTACTTACCACCTTCATATCAGTCCTTATTCCCCAATCTAACTCTGCAGTCTTCACCCTGTGTGGCGTGTCCCTGCTTGAACAATAGACAGACACTTACGTCTACCTGACTTTACGTTACACCCAGGTCGTAATGCTCAAGGTACAAGGACTGAAGGAGTGAAGACAGAGATACAGACAGTTGGGACCCGATGGCTACTAGGCAGCAAAAGAGTAGCAGCCCATCTTCGCTTGCAGAGAGCGGTAGCCACTTAGACTCTACACCTCGGGGGAGAGCCTACGCCTACTACTAGTGGCAAGCCAACAGAACCTGCTTTCATCATAACAGCATACAATTTGAATTGACCATCGCATGCATCCAGAAAGAGATGTGGTAAATCAGAAGAAGTCAATAGGACATGCAACAAACCATCTTTGGCTGTGTCAGTGGAACTACGAGGGTCACAGCTTGAGGAGTATCTTTTGAGCTACAAGAGAAAATGCTAATATAAAACAGGCAGATATGGAAGTGTGGATTATTCTTTACTATGGTGAAGACATTCCATGTTCCAGGGAAAGATCTTAGCTGTGGTTACAGGTACATTTTAAGTATAAAAAGTACGATAATCAGCCTGCTTCTCTATTTAGTTGTATTGACATTTTGCCAAGGAGGCCTAAACACAACATTTGACAGACTTGCATTTTGTAATGCGACATGCTTGTACTATGGTTACACATTAACACCTTCCCATTTAATGATATCTGTCTCCTTTGAAGCGAGGCTGAAAGAGATTGGTCTTATCAGGTTGGTTCATCCTAGGTAATTTAATGGCATTGAGCTGAGAATGAGATAGAACAAATAACCTTATCGTATAGTATAGTCTGTGCCAGGCATGATTTTAGTGTGCACCGTCTGAGAAAGCGATCATGCAAATATGGAACACGTCCAGGGCTGTAGAGGGCCTTATTAATTACCTATCATAAGCTTGAAGGCCTCCAGAATGAAGATCATTAGAGTCCTTAAAGGGAACTTGTAGTAAGAGGCATGTGGTGGATGCCATATTTATTTCCTTTTAAACAATACCAGTTGCCTGGCACTCCTGCTATCTCTCTGGCTGCAGCAGTGTCTGAATCACACACCTGAAACAAGCATGGTGCTAATCCAGTCAGGCTACAGTAAGAGCACCTGATCTGCTTGCTTGTTCATGGTGTGTGGCTAAAAGTATCAGGTAATTGAGTCTAAAGGTCCGTACACACGCCGGACTGGAGGCAACGACGGGTCCGTCGTCACCTCCTGCTGGGTGGGCATTCCAGCGACAGTCCGGCGTGTGTACGCACTGTCGGCGGACTGATACGGCTGTTTCTGAGCGATCCTTATCATGCGCTGCCCTCCGATCAGAAGGACTTCAGTTTTGTCTGCATTTAGTTTCAGCCAGTTGTCATTCATCCATTGTAGTTCACGTAAGCAGGTGTTTATAGTTAGAGTTGGGTCTGTCACACCAGGCTTGAAGGAAAGATATAGTTGGGTGTCGTCCGCATAGCAGTGGTATGTCAGGCCATGTTTTTGGATTAGTTTTCCAAGCAGTAACATGTACCCCATGTTTGTTTCTTACTTTTTACAGAGCCACAGAATATGTTGATGCTTTATAAATCAATAATAAATAATATAGTAATAATAAAAATATATTTCCTGAAGAATCTTATCACCTGTCTGAATTGTATAATCAGGTTCTGAATCATATTCCTGCAATTTCCATAAGGGCCCGTTTCCACTGCATGCGGTGCGATATGGCTACATAGATGCATCTCATCGCGGCTGAACTGTAACCAATGCACGGCAATGGAACAGTTTCCATTGTGTGCTGGTTATGCGGAGCGATCAGAGAATCTTCAGCATACTGCAGAATCTCACACGCCCACATCCACGTCCCGCCTCCTTCAGTCACTTCCGCATTGTGAGATGCAGAAGTGACGTGACTGCAAGCGGAAGTGATGTGGCTAGGTAGCTGCACTCGCATCAATTCACAAGTGGTAACGGGCCCTAACTGCATGCAAGTGTACAGGGCAATTAATGAGACAGGCAAAAACGGCACAGGAAATTTATGCACACCATTCGCCGCCATAGGCTGTAATGTGAATTACAGCTACAGCCGTGCTCAGACAGTTATTTGTGCTCTGTCAAAAGATCCAAGAGTCCAAATTACTATAACACCAGCGTAATTACTTAATTCTCCAACTGTATTTGTTACCTTCTGGTATTTTAGAAATGCTGTATTTTTCCTTTTATGCCAATAAACCAGCTTTAAATATATAAAAAAAAAGCAATAGCAGGCAGCCGAATTAAGTCTTACAGCAAAGTTCATGGTGGCCTGGAGGGGGAATAGTAAATAACGCTGCCAGGACTTTTGCAGCAAATAGGGTGAGATGTTTTTCGGCTTTGGACCGTGCTCAAATTTCCTGGTTCTTTGATTACATGTATACAGCAATTGATGCCATTTTCAAGGCAAAGGGTGGTCATTTTGAATAATGACTTGATTTAGGTTTTGTTTTGCTTTATGTGCATTGTATTGTAGGTTGTTCATAAAAAAATATTTTTAAAAGCCTCTTCGCTGTGCAGCATTTTTTTAAAGAAGTATTTAAATCATTTGAACAGTATGCTATATATTCCTTAAGCATCAGAACTTTTATCGCTGTCTGGCAGTGTGCATTGCATCCATTACTGTCTTGCCCCGCCGCCTAATGGAATTGCGTGCAGGCCGACATGGTTAAAATGTAAACAGTATGCGTTTGCTCATGAGTTTCCACCCCAGCTGCCTGCCAATATATCTTCCTGCATGTATAGCGGCCGTGGACTCGTATGAACTTGGCTGGGTTCCCTGACTTTAAACATAGGATCATTAACCAGCTCCCTATGAATACAGCAATGCAATGTCTCCTGACAGGTAATGCCCCCAAGAGTCCAAGGTCATGCAGCTTTTGAACCTTTTTACCTATTGAAGGCCACTTTTTTCTCTTCTAGAAAAATCTACGCTGGAGATTACAGAAGCAAGAAAAATTATGTAAATTTTTTCTTCATTTTAATATTGTCTTATGGAGATAGGGCTGATAGATTATCTGTAGTGCTTTACAGCATGCATTGAGCAATTCATGTTGCTGGGCGTAACTCAGAGGCCTACGTATTAGTACGCCACCGGTGAGCAGGGTGCAGAGCTAGTTTTCTCATGAAGCAAGGTGAAACATCGCAACTCAGAGGGAGATGTAATTCAGGGTCCAGCCATCTCCGGAGCCCCGAATTACCCTTATGCGCCCCGCACACTATAGCATTGCTGCTATAGCGGCACCTAGTTTAAGCATTCGGCGCTGATCTCCAACAGCCTGCTTCGAGAGCCTCAAAATCTAATTTCCCTACCACAGTCCAGGGTTAACTTTTGGGGGATTTTGCATTAAAGTGGAACTAAACTCCTCTCTGCTCCTCTCCTCTACTCCTCTTCTCTACTCCTCTCCTCTGCTCCTCTCATCCTCTCCTCCTTTCCTCTGTTTCTCATCTCCTCTCCTCTGCTCCTCTCCTCCTTTCCTCTGCTCCTCTTCTCTGCTCCTGTCCTCTGCTCCTGTCCTCTGCTCCTCTCCTCTCTTTCCTCTCCCCTGCTCCTCTCCTCTGGTCCTCTCCTCTTTGTCCTCTCATCTGCTCCTGTCCTCTGCTCCTCTCCTCTCTTTCCTCTCCTCTGCTCCTCTCCTCTCTTTCCTTTCATCTGCTCCTCTCCTTTCCTTTCCTCTGCTCCACTTCTTTCTTTCCTCTCCTCTGCTCCTCTACTTTCCTCTGCTCCTCTCCTCCTCTCCTCTGCTCCTCCCTTCCTCTCTGCTCTAAAAGATTAGCAACAGCATCATTATAGCCTTTACATACACCTATCAACCAAAATCGGGAGCACCAGATTGGTGGAATGCAATTTTGTACTCTTTATGGGGCATTTACTGTACAAGTCTCTATAATATTATCCTTGCAAAACCAGTTTGGGGTTTACTGCAAACCATCATTTCTTGCTTTGTTTTAGTGGTCATTTCTCTGAGCATCTGCCACAGCCCACCACATGCTGTCTACTGGAGTTAGAGACTGGACGCCACAGTCTGCGCTGCTCTCACAGCAGCTGCAAATAGTCAGAGTCTTTGCCAAGTTTCCTTCACTGACGCCTCCTCGCCTGTTAATTGCAGTTGTCATCGTTCCAGCTGTGTGTTTTATTTTGGTGCCTTATCTGTGCCGTTATCTGGGCTGTCAGACGAGACTACGCCCTGTTGTGGTGACTGTTTCTTCAACACAATTCATATATCCTGTATTCCAGGCAGGTACAGAGTAAGCTCAGGTGTATTGTCCTAAGTGAGGTAGTAGATTTGGGGCCATATTGTGTTCTTTTTGGTAAGCTGAGTGGAGAGAGGTCAGAGAAGGTGGTAGGAGGCCCTTTGACACCCACTAAGCCCCAAGCACCTGCCCAGGTTGCCTGGTGGGTGAGCCTGCTCTGATTATCACTCATGCTTGCTGTCCTGTATCCCAAAGCTTAGAATTTCCCTGATAAAAACAGAAGAGATGCGCTTAAAAGAGAAAAAAAAAGATTTTGTGCTTCTTGTTGGCCGGATAGGGGCGGAGGGCGGGGGGAATCATGCAAATGTTTGGGAAGGGAGTGGTGTCCAATTGTTAGATTACAACAAAAGGGACCTGTGCAGCTCAACATGTCACACATATAAAAGGCTGGCCCTTAGCCCTTCCCAATCTTATGTTGGACTATATCCAACATTGGCCTTTCCCAGCATAGGCCCCAGCATAGGTCGCTACGGGTGTCATTGCTGGGTCTAGTCTGGCATGGCGTCATCCTATGTGGATCCTATGCCCTTCCTTTGGCTAGCACCTGTGCAAGGTAACAGAGCTACAAAATGTGAGCTGGTATCCCTTCAGTGGAAGAAAGACATCATGTTATTTGTGCACTCCGCACTTCATTCAGCTTTGGCGTCAATAGTAACCAAAGGCAGGATAATAGCAACACCTTGGGCTGCTTCCCCTATAGTTATGCCCAACACCAGATTAATATGTTTTTGTTCCCCAGGCAATCTTTTTTGCTGCACCCTTTCATGTGCACCAGTTCCACTTCCATTCTATGTGCAGCACCCCTTCCTAATGTACAGTATCTCATCTGTGTAAAGCATCCCCTCCCTTTCATGGGAAGCACCCTTGGGCAGAGGATCCCCTCTCCCATGTGTAACTCCCCATTAGCAGACTGCCTGTTCCATTTGCAGTTTAAGTATCACATCTAGCCATCCTCTTGGACAGTAGCCGCCCAAGGCTTGGGCCTATGTGGCCTTTCCAGAAAAACAGCCGTGATAATGTCTGTAACATCAACCATTCCGAAATAAATACCTACATTTCTGTTTGTGGCTAGTATTATCAGATCTTATAACCATTGATTTAGAAATGAGAGAGAGGAAGTCCTGTGTATCTGTTGTATAATAAGGAGGGCTGCCATGATGAGACAGATCGTCCTGGCTTGCTGAATGCACACTGAGAGACATGCTCCAGTGCTGGTGCCCTACAAAGGGCTGTACACAGTTATAAACCTAAAGCTTTTCATTGATTAACCCCTTCACTACTATCACTACTCTATAGTTAAATTGTTAATTAGCTTGATTGATGTCTCATAGTGTGACAGTTAGAGTGTGTGCTGCAGTGCTGCTGGGCCAAGGGCTGTCCACAGTGATAAGCTGTTCAGTGATTAACCCGCTCACTATCACTACACTATAGTTAAATTGTCATTAGCTTGATTGATGTCATAGAGTGACATTTAGAATGTGTGCTGCAGTGCTGCTGCAGCTGCTATGTGTTTGTGTGTGTGCTGTGCACACACCAGGCCAGCTGCTGCCTGCCATTTGCAAACACATGCAAAATGCCACGTGCAAAGTGCAAAGTGCCACGTGCAAAGTTCAAATACGTGCAAAGTGCCACATGCAAAGTGCAAACACGTGCAAAGTGCCACGTGCAAAGTGCAAACACATACAAATTGCAAAGTGCCACGTGCAAAATGCAAACATGTGCAAAGTGCCACGTGCAAACACGTGCAAATTGCCAAGTGCAAAGTGCAAACACACAAAAAGTGCAAAGAGCCACGTGCAAAGTGCAAAGTGCCATGTGCAAACATGTGCAAAGTGCCACGTGCAAAGTGCAAACACGTGAAAAGTGCAAAGTGCCACGTGCAAACACATGCAAAGTGCCAGGTGTAAACACGTGCAAAGTGCCATGTGCAAAGTGCAAACAAGTGCAAAGTGCCACGTGCAAACACGTGCAAAGTGCAAACATGTGCAAACTGCAAACACGTGCAAAGTGCCACGTGCAAAGTGCAAACACATGCAAAGTGCAAAGTGCCGCGTGCAAAGTGCAAACACGTGCAAAGGGCAAAGTGCCACGTGCAAAGTGCCACGTGCAAAATGCAAACACGTGAAAAGTGCAAACACATGCAAAGTTCAAAGTGCAAAGTGCCATGTGCAAACATGTGCAAAGTGCCACGTGCAAAGTGCAAACACGTGTAAAGTGCAAAGTGCCACATGCAAACACGTTCAAAGTGCAAAGTGCAAACAAGTGCAGAGTGCCAAGTGCAAAGTGCCAAGTGCCACGTGCAAAGTGCAAACACGTGAAAAGTGCAAAGTACCACGTGCAAACACATGCAAAGTGCCAGGTGTAAACACGTGCAAAGTGCCATGTGCAAAGTGCAAACAAGTGCAAAGTGCCACGTGCAAACACGTGCAAAGTGCAAACATGTGCAAACTGCAAACACGTGCAAAGTGCCACGTGCAAAGTGCAAACACATGCAAAGTGCAAAGTGCCGCGTGCAAAGTGCAAACACGTGCAAAGGGCAAAGTGCCACGTGCAAAGTGCCACGTGCAAAATGCAAACACGTGAAAAGTGCAAACACATGCAAAGTTCAAAGTGCAAAGTGCCACATGCAAACACGTGCAAAGTGCAAACATGTGCAAAGTGCAAAGTGCCATGTGCAAACACGTGCAAAGTGAACACGTGCAAAGTGCAAACACGTGCAAAGTGCAAACACGTGCAAACACGTGCAAAGTGCCACGTGCCACTTTGCACGTGGCACTTTGCACGTGGCACTTTGCACGTGGCACTTTGCACGTGTTTGCACGTGGCACTTTGCACTTTGCACTTGTTTGCACTTTGCACGTGGCACTTTGCACGTGTTTGCACGTGGCACTTTGCACGTGGCACTTTGCACGTGTTTGCACGTGGCACTTTGCACTTCGCATGTGGCACTTTGCACGTGGCACTCTGCACGTTTTTGCACGTGGCACTTTGCACTTTGCACATGGCACTTTGCACGTGTTTGCACATGGCACTTTGCACTTTGCACGTGTTTGCACGTGGCACTTTGCACATGGCACTTTGCACTGGGCACTTTGCACGTGTTTGCACGTGGCACTTGGCACTTTGCACATGGCACTTTGCACGTGTTTGCACGTGGCACGTTGCACTTGTCACTTTGCACGTGTTTTGCACGTGGCACTTTGCACTTGGAACTTTGCACATGGCACTTTGCACATGGCACTTTGCACATGTTTGCATGTGGCACTTTGCACTTGGCACTTTGCACATGGCACTTTGCACGTGGCACTTTGCACTTGGCACTTTGCACATGGCACTTTGCACGTGTTTCCACATGGCACTTTGCATGTGGCACTTTGCACATGGCACTTTGCACTTGGCACTTTGCACGTGTTTGCACGTGGCACTTTGCACAAGGCACTTTGCACGTGTTTGCACGTGGCACTTTGCACGTGGCACTTTGCACGTGTTTGCACGTGGCACTTTGCACTTGGAACTTTGCACGTGTTTGCACGTGGCACTTTGCACGTGGCACTTTGCACTTGGCACTTTGCACATGGCACTTAGCACGTGGCACTTTGCACTTTGGACTTTGGACACAATGTGGGCTGCACGACCGCTGTCTGGAACCTAGGCCTGATGTTAATTTGTTTGGGGGGGGGGGATTTTAAGTCCCCACATCATCAATTAGTGTTCCCCTTTGCAAAATAATGATGATACATGCCTCATTAACCCTAAAAACCTTTTTAAAGCAATTTAACCACTTCAGCCTAACTGGACGTTTCGGCAGAGTTCTAGCTCCTACATACCTCCAGCTTTATTAGGTGTTGCAGCGTCGTTACATCTTCGTCAGATGACGTTGGGGCACTGGCAGGGCCGGATTTCTGCAAAGGCCACAAAGGTCACGGCCTAGGGCGGAAAAAAATCAGAAGGATAAAAGGGCGGCAGGACCTGAGAGAGATAAGAGGCTGCATGTCAAAATAAATCATTTCTCCTGCTCCAAAGCGCCCCGGCTTTGCTGCACACACACAGTCAGAATTCCAGAGCTCCGTGTATTTTCCTTACTTCGTGGTGTGCGATGAGACAGTGCTATCTACTGAACATACACGCTTCAGTTTATTGCCAGGGGTGAGAGAAACATGGATCACAATGTAGACAATTTCTGATCCAGTAAAAGTAAACATTTTAACAGAATTATTTCCACTTTACAACTCAAGCTGGGCTAAACAATGTATTGCTGGTCAGACTCTGTTAATGACTTGAGCCATTCCTTCTCCTCTCTCCCCCTGGATTGTAAATCTTAAACAGATAAGGGTTTTTTTTCCTTAGAGAGATTTATGGCAGCCCCTTCTAAGCTAAATCTTAACCCCTTGCTGGCTCATTTTAAAGGCAGCAGTAGTCTAGTATGAGATAGACAACTTCTCTATAATTATAATTACAAATGTACTGTTGTATACTTTTGTATTGTTACATTCTGTTTTGTATACCAAAAGTAATAACATACACTAAAAATTAAAAAAATATATATTTGTACAGTGTTGGCAAACAGTAAAAAACACCTGTGAAAGAATCAGTACAATAAATACTATAAAATAAATGCAACAGATCTGTGATTACAGAAGAGCAGAGAGGGAGATGAATGCCGCTCTGCTACTTCATGCCTGGTACACACCATGCAATTTGCCATCAGATAGATGGGTTCAAATTGATTATTTCTGACAGGTCTAATCTGATTTCTGATCATTTTTCTAATCGACTTTGTATAAGTGATCGGAAAATCGATTCAACCCATCTATCTGGTGCGTACCAGGCATTAGGGACTCACTGCTCTAAGGGCTGGAACCCACAGGAGCGCTTTTGGCAGCGTTTTGGCAGCACTGCGATACGCTAGCAGTTTGCCAAAACGCTGGGCTAATGTTAATGGATGGGGCAACTTCCACAGGAGCGCTTGCGTTTCCCAGAAACGCAAACGCAGGACCTGCAGCATTTTGGGAGCGTTAGCGCTTCAATGTAAAGTATTGAAACGCTAGCAGAAACGCTCAGCAAAACCTAAACTGAGCGGTTTTGCTAGCGTTTTGCGGTTCAGCACACTGTAACAAAATGAAAAATAATTCACAGGACCAATCAGGATAAAAACGCAAAACGCAAAACGCTAGGCACCCGCTGGGGAAAAAAATACAATGTTGCAAAACACGACCAAAAACGCGCATGAATCCGCTTGCAAACCGCTCAGACAAAACGCTAGCGGTTGCGTTTTGCGTTTGCGGTTTTCAGTGGGTTCCAGGCCTAACAGGAAAAACAATCATTCATCATTTTTCAGAGAGAAAACATTCATAGGTATCCTGCAAACAAGTGATCGTTAAGGCTCATACACATATCAGACTATAGTCTTTGGAAAAAGAAAGATCACAGACCAATCTTACCACCCTTCATGTAGTATGAGAGCCATACCTTCACAGTATTTTCTATGGAGCTGAACTCCCCATCAGAAAAAATCTTTGCAAGATTCTGCACACACAGATGCTGTACAGACACAAAAGATCAGTTTCTGCAAAAGATCTGTTCCTGCCACAGATCCGTTCCTGCAAATTGCATTCATAGTCTATGAGATCTGCAGATCATCATACACACCTTGTTTAACTGACATTCATCTGCAGATCAGACAATCATCGGCAGATCGGAAAATCCATCCTGGTGGATCGGATCTGCAGATGAATGTCTGTTAAACAAGGTGTGTATGATGATCTGCAGATATCATAGACTATGAATGCATTTTGCAGGAACAGATCTTTTGCAGATACTGATCTTTTGAATGTGTATAGCATCTTTGTGTGCAGCATCTTGCAAAGATTTCTGTCTGATGGGGAGTTCAGCTCCATAGAATAGACTGTGTAGGTATGGCTCTCATACTACACGGAAGGGGGTAAAATTGGTCTGTGATCTTTCATTTTCCTAAAGGCTCATACACACATCAGACCACAGTCTTTGGAAAATGAAAGAACACAGACCAATTTTACCCCCTTCCATGGAGTATGAGAGCCATACCTACACAGTCTATTCTATGGAGCTGAACTCCCCATCAGATAAAAATCTTTGCAAGATGCTGAACACGTTCAAAAGATCAATATCTGCAAAAGATCTGTTCCTGCAAAAGATCCGTTCCTGCAAAATGCATTCATAGTCTATGATATCTGCAGATCCTCATACACACCTTGTTTAACAGACAATTATCTGCAGATCAGACAATCATCTGCAGATCTGAAGATCCATCCTGGTGGATCTGATCTGCAGATGAATGTTTGTTAAACAAGGTGTGTATGAGGATCTGCAGATATCATAGACTATGAATGCATTTTGCAGAAACGGATCTTTTGCAGGGACAGATCTTTTGCAGATACTGATCTGTTGCATGTGTACAGCATCTTTGTGTGCAGCATCTTGCAAAGATTTCTATCTGATGGGGAGTTCAGCTCAATAGAATAGACTTTGTAGGTATGGCCGTCATACTACATGGAAGGGGGTAAAATTGGTCTGTGATCCTTCATTTTACAAAGACTATGGTCTGATGTGTGTATGCACCCTGAGTGTGTGTGTGTGTGTGTGGGGGGGGGGGGGGGGGGGGGGGGGGCGGTTGTTGGTACCGGGCCTAGGGCACTGGGAAGTCCAAATCCGGCCCTGGGCACTGGCATGTCGCTTATGTGCATAAGCAAGAGTTGCTGTCATGGTAACTTACAGAGCACTTGGAGAGGGGAGTACCACACCTGTGTTGGGAAGTCCACTCCAGAAGATATCCTTTACATGCACATTACTTTTATCTTCCAACAAATATCGTTTTTAAAGGATAGCCGAGGTGACATGTGACATGGTGAGATAGACATGAGTATGTACAAATAACTATGCTGTGTTCCTTTTTTTCTTTCTCAGCCTGAAAGAGTTAAATATCAGGTATGTCAGTGGCTGACTCAGTCCTGACAGGAAGTGACTACAGTGTGACCCTCACTGATAAGAAATTCCAACTATAAAACACTTTCCTAGCAGAAAATGGCTTCTGAGAGCAGAAAAGAGATAAAAAGGGCCAATACTTCAAAGATTTTAGCTCTGGCATGCTACAATGAATGTGTCATTGAGCAAAAATAATAAAACAGTTAAAACTTAAAAAGCAGGTTTAAACATAAAATAAAACCGTGGAATATCTTAAAGTCATTTCACTAGAAGGAAGATAGATACTATTGTTTATTTCATTCGTTTATTTTCGCCTCTGGTGTCCTTTAATGCACCATAGAGCACTCTTCTTTTCATGCCGATTGTCCACATAACCCATATTAAGAAGCTGCATTGAGAGCATTGAGAAGAGCCCCTTTGAGTCCCTGTTTGAGCGCCCATCAGTTTTTGTGTTATAATTGTAGTTCCTGCTGATTTTAATTGGCCCAATTTCAATCCGCATAAGCATTGCATTCAATTTGCATCCAAGTTGGCAAAATTAGCTTCTCATTGACCTCTCAGTTCAACAGCTGCCCAATTGCTCTACACCTAAATTCGGAATAGTATAACTACTTGAAGGCCTTCCAGAACAATTGATCTGTTACTCTATGCTAATGCCTTTATTCTGCACATTCCTGCATTCTAACTATGCTTACCATCTTCTAGAAATATATAGAAGGCTTAGGATGATTGAAAGGGGATAAACATGGCTCATGTAGAAAATGCGTAATTTCCTCTCACCAAATTCTTTAATTTCCTTTAAAGCGTATTCCATCTGCTCAAAAGTAATGTTTGAATTCTAGTTGGAATTTGCTTTTGCCTTTTGATATGTTAAGTAGAAATACATAATGTCCTTGTAGTCTAGCAGCCAGTCAGGATATACCGGTAGTTGTTGGCATTTCAAATTATTAAAGGACCACTGTCGTGAAAATCGTAAAATTTTAAGTACATGTAAACACATACAAATAAGAAGCATGTTTCTTCCAGAGTAAAATGAGCCATAAACTACGTTTCTCTTATGTTTCTGTCACTTACAGTAGATAGTAGAAATCTGACATTACAGACAGGTTTTGGGCTAGTCCATGTCTCCACAGGGGATTCTCAGCATAGCCTTTAACCTCCTTAGCGGTAACCCCGTGCTGGACACAGGGTAAGCCGCCGGAGGGTGCCACTCAGGCCCTGCTGGGCCGATTTGCATCATTTTTTTTTCAAACACGCAGCTAGCACTTTGCTAACTGCGTGTTTGTTGCGATCGCCGCCGCCCGCCGCCGATGCGCTGCTACCCGCCGCGATACATGGCCCCCCCTCGCATACCCCTTGCGCAGCCTGGCCAATCGGCGCCAGGCTGCGCTATGGGGTGGATCGGGATTCCCTGTGATATCACGACGTCGGTGACGTCGATGACGTCACTCCGTTCGTCGCCATGGCGACGGGGGAAGCCCTCAAGGAAATCCCGTTCAGAACGGGTTTTCCTTATGGGCAAGCGGCACCGGCGGCGATCGGAGTGGACGGGCGGACGCTGCGGGGAGGGGGGAAGCATGTAGCTAGCGCTAGGCCAGGGCCGGGCCGAGGCATAGGCTGGAGAGGCTCCAGCCTCAGGGCGCAGTGTAGGAGGGGGCGCAGAATTCATTCAGCTGTCATTCCTAATTGTGTTTGAAGCAGAAAGAAATAAGAAAAGGGGATACATGGCAGTGACTGCAAGCCAGATAACTAGATATTAAGGTGTTGGGGAGGTTGTGGGCCCTGTGGCGCCTCTTAGTCTAATAGCAATCAGTGTGTGATGTTTCGGGTGGGAGGGATGGAGGGGCGCACTTTGGTGTCTCAGCCTTGGGTGCTGGAGGACCTTGTCCCGGCTCTGCGCTAGGCTAGCTACATGCTACAAAAAAAAAAGGTGAGAAAAACCTTTCCGCGTCCGCGCAGCCGCGCGATTCATACCACCAGGGAGGTTAACCTGTATAATAATAGGATAAAGTGTCTATATAAAGACACCCCTTGAAAAAGATTTATAAAAAGATGCTGTCCAGCCTCCCTGCTCACCGTACACTTTTTTGGCAGTTGGATGAAGCAAATGCCATTCACTAAGGCTAGGTTTCCTCTTGTGCGTTTTGTGTCAGATTTTCTCTCCGAAAATTCGCATTGATTTGGCAACTAATGGTAGTGAATGGGACTGTTTCCATCCAATGTGATTTTTCGTATGCATTCATAAAAAATCTGAGGTCCTGCATCATTTTTTCGGGCATCATGTATGATTTGCGTACAATGCTTTGCATAGGCAATGCAAATTTTCACGTTATTTGCGCGAAAATTCGCATTAGATCCATGGTTACAGAAAGTTGTCAGCAGTCATGACTAAGCTGTTACTAGGCAGATTATGATATATTTAACTAATGATAAAAACGCATAAAAATTTACATGCAAATTTTCACCAAGCAGAACATTTTTATATGATTTTTTGCAGGCAAAAATTTCACGCTACAGTGGAAACGTAGCCTAAGAGCTTTTGAAAATAAAGAAACCCTGAGAATCCCCCAAGGAGAGGGGCTAGTCCAAAACCTGTCGGTTCTGTCAGATTTCTACTATTTACTGTAAGTGTCAGCAACATAGGAAAGAATACATTTATGACTCATTTTACTCTGGAAGAAACGTACTTCTTATCTGTTTATGTTTACATTTATTTTAAATTTTAAGATTTTCGCGGCAGTGGTCCTTTAAAGCAAATGCTGGAACACAAATACTACCAATACTACCAATACAACATGACATGGCTTGATATGATATAAAAAGAAAATAGTTCATACGCATGATTAAATAGCGGAGATCATGAGATCCTCAAGCTACACCTACACATTGGCTTTGGTGTTGTTCAGCAGAAGAATGTTGAATTTGGCCCATATTTGTGTCATGAAATGATAAAATTAAAACTGAGAAGTCCACTTTAATGTAGGGTCATCTATTTACCGGTAGTTCATACACCTGCACAAGGGCATAACATAGCCCACTGTGACCACAAGAGGGCCCGGAGACCCCTTTCCACCCTTTCCCCAGTAGATGCTGGTGAATACCTTACGTTCGTTACAGAGGAGCACAGGGAAGCACTGTATTTACCTGGCTCAGGTCTCCTCTCTTCTCCACTGTAGCTGCGTGAGCTGCATGCTGTACATGCAAGAACACTCAGTCCCTGTACAGATTTATGCAGTACAGCCAGGTACTAGTCTTTTTGCTGCCTGAGGCAAACTTGTGAGAAATGCACCCCCCCCCCCCCCGCCCATTTTGGAATGATTGCACAACACCCGAAAATTTACTTTGCTTCATTTGATGTTCTTAGTCAGCAAGGGAGCATATGCAACAACTTGAGACATAACATGCTACAGCTCAACAAAATAACACATTGGCTGGCTGGCTGGCTGGGGTCTGTGACAAACAAACTGTTCACCCTCAGCCAGTCAGCCGTCCTCCATTCCTCCTCAGTCAGGACAGCAGTGCCACCTCCTCCCTTCTGCTGTGCAAGTCAAATTAAACACTGCTGCTCTCCTGCCTCCCCCCTCCTCACTCACTGTCAGACTCCTCACACAGCACAACAAGCTGCTTTTCCCTAATGATGACCTCTTCACCTTGCTCTCCTCTCGCTTCCCCTCCTACTCCAACTGCATGCTTTAAGTGTGAACATGCAGTACAAACATGCCGGCCACTGTAATCTCTGGGCCTGATGCAAGTGTTTCACCTTGCTTCATGAGAGATCCGGCTCTGAGCACAGCATGCAGCTGCAAGGGAGAGGAGAGCAGAG
This sequence comes from Hyperolius riggenbachi, assembly GCF_040937935.1. Lineage (NCBI taxonomy): Eukaryota > Metazoa > Chordata > Amphibia > Anura > Hyperoliidae > Hyperolius > Hyperolius riggenbachi. The sequence goes on from NC_090655.1 coordinate 73,902,369, forward strand.
ATGAGCCACTGCTCAGGGATGTAATTAAAAGTCACAGCCCCCAAGCAAAACATTGGATGAACAGCATCCACCCTCAGTTATCCTTCGGGCCCCAAAATATTCACCCCCCCCCCACCACCCCGGATAGCTGTAGCCAGTGCGTGACTCCTCTCCAATAGCAGTATTAGGTAGTCTCCCTGGCCCCCATCCCCCTCACAGCAGCATTTGGTAGTCTCAGAGCCCCCTCCCTCCTCCATGGCAGAGTCAGGTAGCCTCCATACCTTCCCTTCTCCCCCACAGCAGAGTATAGAACTTCCATGCCCCCCCTCTTTCCCTCCTCCCACAGCAGAGTCTCCATGCCCTCTTTTACACCCCCCCCCCCCCCCCTTGCTGCCGAGCACAGGAAGGACAACGCTCAGGAAGTGGGAGAAGGAATGAATATGTCGGCCCCCTCCTCTCTAACACTTTCCCCTCCCATCTCCCCAGTAGTTAAGCCACTGCTAGGTAACCTATCTTCTAATGATTCTTTGAATTATAATAATTATTTACAAGCTGTTCCCCATCTCTGTCTTGCACCTCTGACACTGTGGTTGTCCTTGGCAGATTTTGGTGTGCCATATCAATTGTTATGTATAGAGTGCTTGGGGAGGGGGTTAATGTAAAACTCGTGCTGGGGCCGATAGCTCCTTAGCTACGCCACTGCCTAGCCCCATGTTCAGACTATACCTGTCCTATTCCCTTGGTGGATCCAGACTCATATCTCTCTACTCATATTTCTCTACTTCCTTTGTTAAAGGAACACTATCAACTAACATAGTTTTTTTCTTCAATTGAGATAGGAATTGTTTGGCAAGTGCTGCTAAGTACTGGTGTATACATTTGAATGCTTATCTCTTTGTTTATTGTTATCAAATTCCTTTTACACTTTACTGTCACCAAAACTGACAGCTGAGTAGTGTTGGGCGAACAGTGTTCGCCACTGTTCGGGTTCTGCAGAACATCACCCTGTTCGGGTGATGCTCGAGTTCAGCCGAACACCTGATGGTGCTCGGCCAAACCGTTCGGCCGCATGGCCGAACTAAGAGCGCATGGCCGAACGTTCCCCGAACGTTCGGCTAGTGCTGTGATTGGCCGAACGGGTCACGTGGTTCGGACCCGAACGCGCTCTGATTGGCCGAACGGTCACGTGGTTCGGGTAAATAAATACCCGAACCACGTCATATCTCCGCCATTTCTCTGTGGGTTTAGCTTTGGGTAGGCAGGCAGGGTAGTTCGCTCTCCAGCCACGCTAGCCAGGGTCCCCCCCAGTCATTGTGTGTCGCTGCTGGGAACAGTAGTACACCGCTCGCTCAGCCACACTATATATAGCATTGTTTACTGCCACTGTGTACCTCGCTCAGCCACACTATATATAGCATTGTTTACTGCCACTCTGTGTACACTGCTCAGCCAGACTATATAGCATTGTGTGTACTGCCACTCTGTGTACACCGCTCAGCCAGACTATATAGCATTGTTTACTGCCACTCTGTGTACACCGCTCAGCCACACTATATAGCATTGTGTTTACTGCCACTCTGTGTACACCGCTCAGCCAGACTATATAGCATTGTGTGTACTGCCACTCTGTGTACACTGCTCAGCCAGACTATATAGCATTGTGTGTACTGCCACTCTGTGTACACCGCTCAGCCAGACTATATAGCATTGTGTGTACTGCCACTCTGTGTACACCGCTCAGCCAGACTATATAGCATTGTGTGTACTGCCACTCTGTGTACACCGCTCAGCCAGACTATATAGCATTGTTTACTGCCACTCTGTGTACACCGCTCAGCCACACTATATAGCATTGTTTACTGCCACTCTGTGTACACCGCTCAGCCAGACTATATAGCATTGTGTGTACTGCCACTCTGTGTACACCGCTCAGCCAGACTATATAGCATTGTGTGTACTGCCACTCTGTGTACACCGCTCAGCCAGACTATATAGCATTGTGTGTACTGCCACTCTGTGTACACTGCTCAGCCAGACTATATAGCATTGTGTTTACTGCCACTCTGTGTACACCGCTCAGCCACACTATATAGCATTGCGTACTCTGCCAGTCAGTGTGTATATTGCTGGGATCAGTAATACTCCACTCACCGCCAACCACTATATGAGCTCACCATGAGTTCCTCAGAGACCTCCGCTGTGAGCAGCACTCCCAACAACAGCAACAGCCAACGCCCCACGCAAGCTATAACATCCACCCCAGCAGCCAGTGGTCAGCAGCAGCCCTCCCCGGAGGAGAACGTTGTGTCCATCGGTCCGTCGACAGAGCGATTAATGAGGGCTGCCATTGAGGAGATGATGGGGCCTGATGTGGAGGAGGAGGTCTGGCTCAGGCCAGCATCCCAAGTTAATGTTGAGGACGATGAGGGGTCTGTGTCTGGGGATGTTGGGGTGGCAGAGGTGGTGGGTGGGTCAGACTCAGGAGAAGAGTTGTATGATGAGGATGATGATGATCGGGACCATCTGTATGTGCCTCAGAGTCCGACCCCGGAAAACATGTTGTATCGTGTGTTTAGGTACTAAAATCTGCGTTTCCACTTCCCAGTACTGCCCGGGTCCACGGATCCATATAATTTTTTGGGCAGCACTATCAAACTGTGGTACTATGAGTGAGTTGCCATGGTCCTTCTGTGCTGTCACACTCACCGTCTGTCTGCAGATGGATTGTTCAACACAGCTACGCCATCTGACATGTAGACCTTGACCATCTTCTCCAGGGGATTGGTGTTGGAGGACGTGGAACTGCCCGATTGCTGTTCTGTGGGCTGCTGCATGGGTGTCAGAAAATGTTCCCACTCCAAGGACACTGCCAATACCATTCCCTTTTGGGCACTAGCAGCAGCTTGTGTTCTTTGCTGCCCTCCTGGTCCTCCTGGGTTTGCTGAAGTCAGTCTGTCGGCGTACAACTGGCTAGAGAAGGAGGAGGATGTCAATCTCCTCTCTAAAGTCTCCATCCTCAAGGGCCTGCTGGAATTGTTCCATTTTTGACCTGTCTGACACTTTCTTCAATCAGTTTTTTAACATTGTGTTTGTATAAACTGGGTATAAACCCAGTAATTGGTGTTGTCCAGAATAATGAATAATAATGAATAGTGAATAATGCACGGGCCGCGTTCAATGCAGTCTAGCATGAATTGAGCCATGTGTGCCAGAGAATCCTGCCAGACTCCTCTGTCTTCATGTTCTTGTGAGCGTTGTGATTGTTGTGATGCACCATATTCGTCACCAGCATCACTTTCTTCCTCTTCTGCTGTCCATTCCCGATAAATTGTGGAAGTCCAACGTGCACCGCTCTGCCCCTCGGCAGTGGGGGCATCCAATTCCTGCTCCAACTCCAGCTGTTCCTCGTCCTGTTCTTTGTCATAGCTGGGACCAGCGTTTCCTGAGGCAGGTTGCCTGATGTTGGTATCATCACGCTGATCGTTTTCATCTTCAGATTCCCCCACTTGCATCATGCCAGCGGTTTCCATCTTCAACATTGATTTCTTCAGTAAACACAGCAGTGGTATTGTAATGCTGACTGTAGAGTTGTCACTGCTCAGTCACAAGCAACGTGGATTGCTCAAAATTTTGGAGGACTTGGCAGAGATCCAACATGGTGGCCCAATCAGATCCACAGAAGCTTGGTAGCTACTAGCTAGCTGCTGGAATGCGCCTCGGCACTGCGCAAAAGCGTGCTAGCATGTGCAGCGTAGAATTCCAGCGCGTAGGGAGGGACATCACCCAGCGAGCGATGGTGCGCTAGATTGAAGCGCTCCTGCATCTCTTGGTGAGTCCTTCAGAAGCGGTACTGGACTTTTAAAAATGTTTTTTTTTTTCCTTCAACAGAAGATCTGCCACGTTGGAGTGAGGAGGACGCCGCCGACTCTGACACCAAGCTGAACCCCGGCGAACTCCAAGCAGAGGATCTTCAGGAACCCTCAAGGCTTTGAGCAAGCTGAGGAGGGTCAGCAGTCCCGACGAGACCTCTCCTCATATGTGACTGTGTGCAGTGGAGTAGAGCTCCCCAGAACAACCTCTCACTTGTCACTTTGTCACTGGTCACTTTGTCACTTTGTCACTGGTCACTTTGTCACTTTGTCACTTGTCACTTTGTCACTTGTCACTTTGTCACTGGTCACTTTGTCACTTTGTCACTTTGTCACTTTGTCACTTGTCACTTTGTCACTTGTCACTTTGTCACTTTGTCACTGGTCACTTTTCACTTTGTCACTTGTCACTTGGTCACTTGGTCACTTGTCCAGATGATCTCGGTACACCTCCTGCGATTCAAATTCCTGCACACATTGCTCTGGGATTTGGGTGTGATGAATGATGCATCTAACTGGCCACCGGAGGCAATTAAGGCCTTCAAAACATTGAAAGCAGCTTTCTGTTCCGCCCCCATTTTGCGTCATGTTGAGTTGTTGACGTCATGTTCATCCTCGGCCTCGCCTTGCAGTTCAGTGCGAGGTGCATTTTCCACAGAAAAAGGTTGTGAATCCGGGCACAACATTTGTGGCTGTTCCAATGACCTTTCACAGGTAGAAGATTGTGGGGGTGGGAATAGCTCCTCCGAATAGCCCATTGTGTCCTGAAAACTACTCATTGCATTGCTTTGCGCACGCATTTTTTTGTCCTCATGCAAGGCCTGAGTTGCGCCTGAAAGCGTGGCCTTCTCCTCCTGCGCCTCCTCCTGTTCCATCACGTCTGCTGCTGCTGGGTTAGCGTTGCCGCGTGGTCCCTGTTTATTGAACCACTTATCTTTATTACATTTATGACTGCATGGCGGTACAAAGCATGCTATCTGCACGCTTCTTGTCCTCATGCAAGGCCTGGGTTGTTGTGTCTCAAAAAGCGTGGCCTTCTCCTCCTGCGCCTCCTCCTCCTGTTCCATCACGTGTGCTGCTGCTGGTGCTGGGTTAGTGTTACCGGTCCCTTTTCCTGGAACCTCTTCTCTGTATTACATTTATGACTGCATGGCGACAAAAAGCATGTTACCTGTGCAAAGAAACATGACATTTTCCACATTTAAAAGACAGTTTTTCCTTTGAAACTTTACAATCAATTTTCTCAAAAACTATAAGCTCTTTTTCAAATATTTTTTCCCTCTTGTACCCACTCCCAAGGTGCACATACCCTGCAAATTTGGGGTATGTAGCATGTAAGGAAGCTTTACAAAGCACGAAAGTTCGGGTCCCCATTGACTTCCATTATGTTCGGAGTTCGGTGCGAACACCCGAACATCGCGGCGATGTTCGGTGAACGTTCGCGAACCCGAACATCTAGGTGTTCGCCCAACACTACAGCTGAGTGAACCATGAGGGGAGGGGGATTCCCTCACACTACATCTGTTAAACCTGTGTGTGAGAGAAAGCTCTCAGCAGCTGCAGCTGCCTGTGTCCTGTGTCTCTCTGACTGAACTGCCTGCATAGAGCAGAGGAAATGTATCTTATGTGCAACATAAACATTTGAAACCTGACACCACAATTTTTCTTATACTGTAAGGCCTCATTCACATCTACTTAGCGCAGATGGCAGTGCGATCAGAACACAACGCATATGATCACACAGCATCTGCGCTGCTACCTGCTGCGCTGCTGGTCCCATCCATAGGCAGTGATGCGCTTGCTGGCAAAATGCAGGCAGCAGTACGCAAGCGCATCATAGCGCAGTAGATGTAAACGGCACAAGGGCTGTCTATGCCCTTTTTGCATTCCTGCATGTCACCACGTCATAAGCTCTTCAAAATGTGCACGGAAACGCATATGATGTGAACGAGCCCTAACTCTGCAGTCTGACATGCAATGCCATATTGAAACAGAGACTCACCTCTGCAAATGAAACATTTAAAAATCTACACACAATGAATTAAAGTTTTTGCCTCTGATATTTAACATGAAAAGTAGGAAAATGTTTACACAGCTACTTAGACATTATTTGTACATTGTCATTTTAGAACACTTGGTTTGATAGCAGGGGCGTTAACACAGAGGTTCCACAATCCATCTAGTAGCCATGATGTATTTTGAGATCTGATAAAAAGATGCAGGTTTAAAAGTGGCCATACATGGTACAGTTTTTCATTTTTTTTCCGATTAGATAATTTAGTTCCATTATTCCGTTAGATCGAATATAACGATTTTTCCAGCATGTCCGATCTGATTTTTCGCAAAAAAACGGGATAATCGTTAGAATTTCTTGATCGAACAAATAAAATTCAACTTTCATTCGATTTGATCATTTAGATTGAATAAACAGGAAAATCGAACGTTTTTATTGTATCATGTATTGGCACCATAAGAAAGGGGGTCCCAGTTGTCTGGCAAGCAGTACACAAGCTAACTGATAAAGCCAAATATTTTCTGACTGAAAAGAAGAATAGTATTTACGAACAGACAGCAACTGATATAACCACATGAAAAAATGTTTCTATTTTTGACTGGGGTTTGATTTTTTTTTCGCGTACGCATAATTTAATACAGTAAAAGCAAGGAGCAATGTGCAAAGAACAGCAGTAGCCCACGGCTGCCAGTCAGAACTCATTTTCTCATCGTTCTGACAATTCTAACTGATAAAAGGTTAAATCTGACCTGTTGCTATGGGTAGCCATGGAGACCAGGCATCAATGCTCTTTGCTCTTATTAAATAAGATAATTACTGTCTCCAAAATCGGTCCTGTTTATTATTTTAAAACCCCATCCAAATAATGAATCATGTTTGTTTTACAGAGGAGAGGAGTCGATCATCACAGAAAAGGCTGATGGTCTTCTGCTTTCCCTATAATTAATATGATGTTGTTATAAGGGCTGTAAAAGGGGAACGTGACCCCCGGATGAGTTATGTAACATCATGCTGATTGGTGATTGTGCAATCTCCAGTGGAAATCTTCATTCCTGATCTGGAGAATGAGGCGGTGTAAAGAGCCGTTTAGCTGCAGCCAAGTCCAGTCTTCCTGTATTTACAGAGCAGCAGCCATATAAAGGCCGTCTTATTTTCATGCCTACACTAGACCTATAATTATGGTTGTGGTAATGATCGGGCCTGAGCCAGCAGAAGGCTGGCAGCTGAGAGACCCAGCAGTTAGCTTTGTTAAATAAGAGCCCAGAAAAGATAAACATGTCTTTGGTTTATTTATATTACCCCATAATCTGCTCGCAATAACCCTCTCAGGGCCAACATAGGCATGTCAGAAGCCCATGCCAATGTCAGAGCCTTGGGGAAGTTAAAGTGGACCCGAGATAAACTTTTACTCATTGCATAATTGTGTTCCTTTCATATAGTTTATAGAGCATTCCTCAAGCCAAATACTTTTTTTGTTTTGTTTTAATACTCTGATTCCCTATAAACTAAACAAGCCTCGGCCTCGCCCACGGCTCCTTTTGTGCCTTGGCACTGTAGCAAGGGCTTATGGGAGCTCAGTCTGGGCAGGAGAAGGAGGAGGAAGAGGTTACTAGCCATTGATTTCAGAGGCAGAGGGGAGGAGGGAGGATGGAGGAGAGGGGACTGAATTTACACACAGGCAAGCTGATAGCATCTCCAGCCCTTAGCATGTGACAAACAGAACATGGCTGCCCTCATTGTATCACAGGAATAAATAATCATAAACTTAATAAGTAATAATCTTCACCAATTTAGAGTCTGAATTGTTGTCACATATAGAGTGGGGTGGGGTCAGCTTTGCACAAACATTCTGACTTCCTGCTCACTGGAGGACCCAAAAGCAGGGGAAGGTCTTGTAAAGGAGACAGCATGGAAGGGTGAGTAAGATTATTGCTATGGGCCAGTTCACACTAGAGAGGATGCAAAACAGAAACGGTAAGCGCATCCGCTAGTCCGTTTTGCATCAGCCTGCAACAATTGACACTGTCCGTTCATCCGCTTCAATCACTTGTCCTGCGTCAATCATGTCTGCCGGTATGCATTGTGCTCACCTGTCCCACCACCGTTCGGTCCATCTATATTAAGTCTGGAGGCCAGCAGGAGCATGGGACTCTCCATGAACTGCATTAGGCCAATTCTCCCAAGCAGCAGGGTCAGGGCCGGGCCGAGGCAGAGGCTGGAGAGGCTCCAGCCTCAGGGTGCAGTGTAGGAGGGGGCGCACAATTCATTCAGCTGTCATTCCCAATTGTGTTTGAAGCAGAAAAAAATAAGAAAAGGGGACACATGACAGTGACTGCAAGCCAGATAACTAGAGATTAAGGTGTTGGGAAGGTTGGGGGCCTTGGGGCACCTATTAGTCTAATAGCAATCAGTGTGTGACGGCTGGGGTGGGAGGGATGGGGGGGCGCACTTTGGTGTCTCAGCCTTGGGTGCTGGAGGACCTTGTCCCGCCTCTGAGCAGGGAGACTTTTCATTGGTCCAACATGAGCCAATGAGAATTCTCTCTGTTGCTGAGGATTCCCATTGGTCTTTTTTAGCCCAATGCTTATTCCGGCCACCCATCCGGTATGGGAAAATGTGGAAAGTTCGTTCCGCTTGCATTGAGTAGTAAACAGATCCATTTTTTGTTTTAACAAGTGGAGGCAGATCCTATTTTTAACATTAGGATCCACTTCCTGCGTTAGGCAGCTCTTAAAAAACATCCAGAATGGGTCATTTTTTTAAAAAAGATACCACAGCCGAAATATATAGGGGAAATGGTATACGCATATGTGTGATGTCACGATTGCGTCATGCGCATGAGCAGAGCGCTCGCAGTCATGCGCTGTAGGCTGCACACAGCCAGGCCAGTGCTGGCGCAATGATGCCCAACTTCAGCGACCTGGAAGAGGGTGCCGGAGGGCAATTAAGAGCATGGGAGGGGCAGAAAGGAGAACGGAGGTAGCAGTGGGCATCAGGATGACTCCCCATACATGCCAGCTACCCCCATGTCTACTATATATTTCGGCTCTGGTATCCTTTAAGCGAGTGTGAACCAGCCCTAATGCAGCTTTGCTGTTTTGCAAATTGTTGATTAAGATTCAGGTCCACTTTAAGTTTGATTTTATGTAAGACAATTTATTGCCAAATAGACCATATGGCCGATCCCTGAAGTGTTTATTTGATGAGGGGGTTGAAATCTTTCTTTTGCATTGTTCTCTTCTGTCTACCCTCCTTCATGAAGTAATTGCCTTTGTTACATGCAAATTCATCAATATTTTATATTGATTTTCTTTGTGACTAATACTAAGCCCTGGCCGAGGGCATATTCCGCAGCAGCTCATAAATTATGCATGGAAAATCATACCACTTTTATAGTCTGTGCAATACGATCACGTAAAGAATGAAGATAAGTAGCTACGTAGTTAGGTTGAAAAAAACATGCATTTAGTTCAACTGAGGAAATGCACCCTCTGAACCCCAGTAAATGCAAAGGAAAATGAAAAACACCAAAAACACCATACATCAGGAACAAAATCCCTCCTTTATGGTAGTGGGAGAGTTCCCTGGATCAACATGCCATTATTTATTTTATTTTTTTCAAGTAATCCTGTAAGAAAAAAAGAGCCCCTATGGGGTACTTACCTCTGGAGGGGGAAGCCTCTCGATCCTAATAAAGCGTCCCCCATCCTCTTCAGCCTCGGGGATCCAGCACTGGCAGCATTCAAACAGCATGGGGCAATATTTATCTATTTGCGCTCCAGTGCAGTACAAGATTAGCCTAGGGCTCTGGCGGAAATTGCTTGAGTCTGATTGGGTCTGCTCTGTAGTGCCAGCACAATCAGGCTCGACTATTTCTGCTGGAGCCTGAGCAGAAAGCCACTAGCGCACCTGCGCAGGCAGACCACTGTTATTGTAATCGGTTGTTTGGGGATGTCAGCTCTGGATCAGGCTGGCTGAGGAGGATGGGGCAAGCCTCATTAGGATCCGGAGGCTTCCTTCTTCCAGGGTGAGTATCTGTTTTATTATTTTTCTACAGTTATGGATTCCCTTAAAGTAAACCTGAGACATGAAAAAAACACAGGCTTTTTACTTACTTAGGGCTTTTTCCAGCTTCTTGTAGTCTGTCAGCTCCCTTGGTGTCCTCCCAGTCAAGTCTGATGTGCTGCTGCAGCTAAATTAACATCCACAGTCCAAGGGACTACTGCTCATGTGCTGATCTGGACCGTGGGCCTCCTCAAGGCCATGTGAAGGTGCAGAATGCTTTAGGCCACAGGAGCGTGATCAAGGAGTTGCGCAGCCCGGAACAGAGCATGTGCAGTATTCCATGACTGAGTGTCGACCTTTACCAGGTCTGACAGTGGCAGAACGGAGAGTGCTGGGTGAATGGCAAGGGAGCTTAAAGACTATAGGGGGCTGGAAGAAGCCCCAGGAAAGTAAAAATCCTGTGGTTCCTCTCATTGTAGGTACACTTTAAGGGGGGAGACTTGGGAACTCATACAGCCAGTTCTAAGGATTCTGCTCAATTACTCAGTCAGCCCCTATGGTACTGCCACAGGTCCTTCTTGGCTGAGGCAGCTGATCACGTCTAAGCCAATCTAGCACGTGCACAGGCGCACCTCTAGTCTACTGAGACCGTTTAATGGTCCGGTATGCTGGATCTTCAAGCAACAATCAATGGGTGGGTCCATTGTTCTCCTTCTCACTTCTTCCACTGAAAACCACTCAGTTGTGGTTGTGCGTTATCTCTCCTCCCTTTTTAATGCCAAAAGATGCTGTAATGCTTGGGGGTTATACTTTGACCACCCAGAGCAACAAGGCTGAATGTAATGCTGAATAATGGAAGAGGCTACACAGGTTGCCCAGAACAAGTGCAGCTCTGGGCTTCCGATCTCGCTACAAATAAGACGCAATGGCAGCACAGTGCGATGTTGCGTTGCCTTAGCGATAGCAAGCATTCAGACAAGTACAAGACAGGACTATAGATTGGAGCGTAACTAGTAGCAACCACAGCTCACAGTCACGTCCACAGAAGCAGAGCAAGCAGGCAACAACAGTCACCAGCAAGCATCCACACAGACAAAACTACAGGAAAGAACATAACTAATAGCAACCGCAGCCTATCAGTTACGTTCCCAGAACTAGAGTAACAGGAATACTACCAGTCACCAACGTGGTTATGGCAGAATCCAAACTATCAGGATAATGGTCTTCACTGACACACTGCGAATGCAGCGAACGTCCATCAGGCATGGAAACAAGGCAGTACACAATAATACAGAAAAATAACAAACAGCTCAATTAACGGATAAATGTATATTAGCAAGTCTTCGTACATATTTATCAAAAAACTAGCTAAAGCACAAGTAATAAGGTTGCAGGAACTACATTAACAGAACTATACAGAGCAACGAGGTGCCCAGCAGACCAGCGTACTGACCGCTATGACGGGCAAGGTCCAAAAGGGGAGACAGACTTTTATGCCGGCATCGACCAATGGATGCAAGCATGCACATTTTCACAACCAGCTAGCAAATGGTAATCATTCAATCCTGAGCTGGCTTGTGAATGTAAAGGACTCCCATAGGAAATACATGCAGCAGTGGCGTACCTAGGGCATTTGGCACCCGGTGCTGGGTATTAAAAGACACCCCCCCCTTAAAAAAATGGGCGTGGCCACAACCGGCAAAAAGTGGGCGTGGTCATGACCGCATGAGGGCGGAGCTAACTGTAATTTAAAGTATTAGCTAGTATAGTTGCCCCCAGTATAGCTAGTACAGTTGCCCCCAGTATAGCTGCCCCAGTGAAGCTAGTATAGTTGCCCCCAGTATAGCTAGTATAGTTGCCCCCAGTATAGATAGTACAGTTGCCCCCAGTATAGCTGCCCAAGTAAAGCTAGTATAGTTGCCCCCAGTATAGATAGTATAGTTGCCCCCAGTATAGCTAGTTTAGTTGTCCCCAGTATAGCTAGTTTAGTTGTCCCCAGTATAGCTAGTATAGTTGCCCCCAGTATAGCTGCCCCCAGTATAGCTAGTATAGTTGCCCCCAGTATAGCTAGTATAGTTGCCCCCAGTATAGCTGGTATAGTTGCCCCCAGTATAGCTGGTATAGTTGCCCCCAGTATAGCTAGTATAGTTGCCCCCAGTATAGCTGGTATAGTTGCCCCCAGTATAGCTGGTATAGTTGCCCCCAGTATAGCTAGTATAGTTGCCCCCAGTATAGCTGGTATAGTTGCCCCCAGTATAGCTGGTATAGTTGCCCCCAGTATAGCTAGTATAGCTGCCCCCAGTATAGCTAGTATAGCTGCCCCCAGTATAGCTAGTATAGATGCTCCCAGTATAGCTAGTTTAGTTGCCCCCAGTATAGCTAGTATAGATGCCCCCAGTATAGTTGCCCCCAGTATAGATGCTCCCAGTATAGCTAGTTTAGTTGCCCCCAGTATAGCTAGTATAGTTGCCCCCAGTATAGATGCTCCCAGTATAATTACCCCAGTATAGCTGCCCCCAAAATAGCTAGTTTAGTTGCCCCCAGTATAGCTAGTATAGATGCCCCCAGTATAGCTAGTTTAGTTGCCCCCAGTATAGCTAGTTTAGTTGCCCCCAGTATAGCTGCTCCAGCAGGGGAAGAGCAGCGCTGGAAGGAGGGGTGACAGGGATAGCGGCGGGGAGGGGGGAAAGATCCCCCCCCTCCCTCACCTGGGTCCCCTCCTTCCGCCTCTCTTCCCCTCCAAATGACAGCGGGGGCAGCGGGCAACTTAGAGTAAGGGCGGGCGGGCGGGCGTGCAGAGACTACTCACTTTACGTCTGGCTGCGTTCCAGCAGCTGGAGCGCTCCGTCGCCGTCACGTGCCTCTTCTCCGCCTCCAATGCGTGTCACAGCATTGGAGGCGGAGAAGAGGCATGTGACGGCGACCCAGCGTTCCAGCTGCTGAAACGCAGCCAGACGTAAAGTGAGTAGTCGTCTCTGCCCGCCCGCCCTTACTCTAAGTTGCCCGCTGCCCCCGCTGTCATTTGGAGGGGAAGAGAGGCGGAAGGAGGGGACCCAGGTGAGGGAGGGGGGGATCTTTCCCCCCCTCCCCGCCGCTATCCCTGTCACCCCTCCTTCCAGCGGTGCTCTTCCCCTGCTGCGGCTGCATGGGGGGTCGTGGCGACACCCCCCTGGCTGGCTGTCACCCGGTGCGCCACTCCCCCCTGTGCCCTATTGTAGGAACGCTACTGACATGCAGTATTATGTAACAACATGCCTGCAGGAAATCCAGGGCTATCTGGCCGCAGCTCAGCTGCAGCAAGCAATTGGTGGAAAGATGACAGCATCCTGAGCTGCCCAGAACTGCAGAGCGATTGCAAATGACAATGTGACAAGTTTTGAGTTCTGGGAGTATACTTTATATAAAAAAGGGCTCTTGTTGAAAACGGTGCAGGGTAATGCCGATAGTAGACCATCGGTAATTTTACAGATATTCTACTTTCCCCTATTCCCGTTAGTAGAATATCAGTAATTATACCGATATTCTACTATAGCAACAACCCGTCCCACTCTGACCTCTCTTACCTCTTCCCAGTCCCGCTCCACTGCTGGGGCCGGTATTGTAGCGTTAAACACTCAATGACACTCAACACTCAACTCAGTGATTTTTAATCAAGAATATATTATTAAAAAGGAAGAAGTCGGCCTTCCTAATATTGGGGAAATTGATGAAGAAGCTGTTTTATGTTAAGTAAACCTGAAGCGAAAAAAACAAACTTATGATATAATTAATTGAATGTACAGTACGGATAATAAATAGAACATTAGTAGCAAAGAAATGAGTCTAATATTTTAATTTGCAATTATATAGCTTTTTTTTTTTTTTTTTTTTTTTTTTTTTTTTTTTTATAACATTGCATCATTTTGTCATATTTGCAGTTAAAAACCACACTTTGTATTTTAAGCTATAAAGCAGAGCAGAGCTAATGACCCTTTGAACTTTTCTGCAGTACAACCTTAACTAAAGCTGGCTCTCACTGTTTCTTGGCTTTTTAGGTGCTTCAGAAAACAAGACTGTATTCGGAGAAGCTCTTTTGCATAGATAACAACTGGAGTTCTGTACTGTGAAACAATTACAACTAATGCTCTATTTCTTAGCTGTACCACACATACAATTCATCATCTCTTCAGTTTATTTTCGTTTTAGGTTTGCTTTATGTTCCCCCTTTACGAAACGTTCAGGTTTTCTATGGAAGAGGACATGCTGATACGAGAAGTAGATAATACGTTGAATTTACTGAAGCAAAGTCATGCAAACAAGCACAGCAAGTGGCAAAGTAAACTAGCGAACACATAGGGAACACACAAAAACAATATGAGAACGAGCAAGAACATTGCAACAAACCACACAACACAAACAAAGAATGGATACCTAATGCTGGCAACACATAACGATGTTAACTACTTCACTACCACCAGTACAGACAAAAGCCTCAGTAATGAGATGTTTCCTTGCTTTTGGTGGTGTGAAAATTACTCCAGTCATGGATCTTACTTAGTTCACTCAAAACAAACATTCCGGGCAAGGCTGGATTTCTACTTTTTCTGCCACTAGGCCAAAGTATGTTGTGGTTCACCTTTCTTTTGCAGAACCATCCTCCTATTCCACGTGTAGCCCCCTCTTCCACTTGTAACATCCATATACTGTACATCAGTCCATTTTATGAACAGCTCCCTTGAGCATCAGTTTCACAAATACATGTGTTCCTCCCCATTTTCGGCCTCCTCTTTCATGTTCAGGTGCTCCCTTGGGCTTCAGCTGTCCAAGGCCTGGGCCTTTGTGGCCTATCCAGAAATCCAGCCCTAATTTTGTTAAAGGGGAACTTCAGCCTAAACAAACATACTGTCATCAAGTTACATTAGTTATGTTAATTAGAATAGATAGGTAATATAATCTCTTACCCACCCTGTTTTAAAAAAACAGGCAAATGTTTGTGATTCATGGGGGCTGCCATCTTTGTCATGGGGGCAGCCATCTTTTTGGTTGAAAGGAGGTGACAAGGAGCAGGAGACACAGTTCCAACTGTCCTGTGTCCTGATCACCCCTCCCAGCTGCACACGCTAGGCTTCAAATGTCAAATTCAAAATGTAAAAAAAAAAATTTGCACCAAAACAGCAGAACGAGAACAACAAAATCAGAAATCCCATCATGCTTTGCACAGCATCAGGGGAAAAAAGCCCGGGCAGTTTACTTCTGTGCAGCTAAAAATGAGGCTTGTATAAGAGAAACAAAGTTCTGATGCTGTGAAACTGTTAAAGAAACACAAAGCCTTTTCAGTGCTGCTGAGTCGATTTTTAGTCCGGATGTTAACTTTAAGGACAAACTTGCCTTTCTTTTTGTATCAAATATTTAATCCCATACATTAAACAAAAAGACTCAACTTAATTTTTTTTTACAAGACAACATCTGTTTTAAGAGGATAGTTAACATGAATTAAATTGAGAATTATTTTAATAGTTTAATTTATTTACCTAGAGTATAGTAACTTATGGGTCCCTCATGTCCAGGGGTCCTCTGCATCTCCTATAGGTACACGACTAAGTGATTCTTCTAGAATCTAGATTAAAGAGAGTCTGAAGTCATTTTTTAAAAACAGATACCTACCTAATGTAAGGGAATACTCTGGGTCCTAATGAGCCTTCCCGTTCCTCTCTGATGGGTCGGAGACTGCTCTCTGCCGCTGCGGGAGGCTTCGGAAGTCTTTGGGAGCCCGAGTGCTCCCAAAGATGGGCCGCTCCATGCTGTGCATGCGTGAGCATGATTTCACTCGCGCATGCGCAGTATGGAGCGGCTCATCTTCTAGAGAACTCGGGCTCCCAAAGACTTCCCGAAGCCTTCCATGGTGAGAGATTTGAATGGGGGATCCATCGCTGGAACAAAGTAAGTATATCTGAAGTAAAAATATACTTATGTACAATTGTACCTACAGTTATTCTTCTAAATAGGACTTTCATACAATCCAACAGTTTTATTTAACTTTAAAAATTCAAAATTCTAACATTATAGTCTCAAGTAAATTATGTTTTCCAGCTCCCTTGGAGACACATCTTAAATGATTGAACTTTCCATGTGTTCCCTGCACTTACTAGTGTTTTTCTTCCACCACACAGGAATTTATGCCCTCTGATTAGTTATCAGTGAAAGTTACACCGTTTTCATTTTTGTCCAACTGCAGAGTGATGTTGTTTTTAGCCCTGGATTCTTAACCTTTCAGTGAGAAAAAAGGAACACAGCCTAGCTCTATGTAGAACTGGGACTGTACATATTCTGTACATGTTTATCTCCTTATGTTACATGTCACTTCAGGTATCATTTAAAAAAAAGTATAGAATCTAATTGTATGCAACCCCACTATGGTTTGCTAGGTCTCAGGTGAATTGTAAATTTTTATCACCTAATACCATACCCTTTTTTAAAACAAAAAATCCAGCTGTATTTTGTGCAGAGCTGTCTAAAGCGATCACACAGCTCTCAGTCCCAACTGCACTAGAAGTATAACTGACTTCCACAAATCTGCACCCCCTGCTGTGTCACCTTATGTAGGTGGGAGGCAGCAATGCCAATTTTGCTCAGTCATCCACTGTCAGCAAATTTTGGCATATCAGAATAGTCATTGGTATAAAATAAGAAACCAAAATGATGTGAGAGAGTAAAGTCATACTTTAAAGTGGATCAAAATTACGTAACGTTTACTAAATCAAAGATCTTGTACAAATGTTTTGCTAGGCCTACGTAGCCACTCAGAACCTTTTGAAGTAAACCAAAGTATCACACAAAGCGACTCTTCCTTGCCTTGGTGAGACACTGCTGTGTTCTGCATGGTGGTGATATCACAGTGATACGCAGAGGACTAGTGTGGTGTTCCTGCTACTGGCCTGTAGATGGCGCTGGTGATAGGTAGAGGAAGTAGGGGAAAACCTCTGTAGCATTTTCCTGATCCTCCAGGATCCCTCTGCTGCTAGCTACAACCCACTTCCTCTTTATGGCTGTATCCCATCCATGTATAAGCGGCATCACCATACTGCACTGATGCGCGGACAGCTGTGCCTGCACAGTAGCATGGGGAACAAAGCCATGCTTGTATGGCTCTGTGCTACTGCGCAGGCGTGGGCCATGCTTGCGCCGTGAGCAATCTTTGACTTTAATGACTTTAATGTTGAAGATTCCTTAGAGGGCCCCAGCACAGCGCAGGAGGGGCCAAGGAAGACTAGGGAAGGACTATCCAGAGGCTTCCCCTTACTGAGCTAAGGCTTTTTTCCTTGGGGAGACTTTAATCAGTGTCTCTGTAACACATTGCTGTGCCTGTGTGTTTATGTATTTTTGAGTGCAAACATTCGTACCACTTTGTATTTAATTTGCCCTTGTACCTGACTGCCCCAGCTTATAGGCACTTTTTTTATTGACGGGAGGAAGCGGCTATGATCCTGTGAAACGCGTTGTCTTGTCTTTATGCTCATTCAAAGACCTCTCAAAAGTGCTAATTAGTGACATAAACCAGCATCTACCTCGACTTTCAAACAGTTTTTAGTTGTGTAGTTTTATTACCATTGGGCACCTGCAGCTGTTTGATATGTGAGCCACATACCTGGCACTCAAATACTGCCTGGCTGAAATATGCATCTACCTAGTAAAGCAAAGTCCCCGTTATCCGATACTCAGGCAACCGAAGGTCTCAACTAACCGGCATGCCTGAGGGGATAACGGGAACTGTGCTTTGGGGGGTTTTCAGGGGGGTTGCAGGGCATAAAATACGCACCAAGCATCCGGGCAGCGTCTTCTATCCATCCTGGAGCTCCTAGCAGCTTTCCGGGCGCCCATGCATGGCTCCCGATGTGTCATGTGACCCAACTCAGGTCTGGTGACACGCCGGGACCCAGACATGGAGGAATCCGGAAAGCGGCTAGGAGCTACAGGATGGATAGAAGACACCATCCTGAGGCTTGGTAAGTATTTTATGCAGTGGACGGTGAGGGGGGGGGGGGGGGGGTTGTGACTCGGTTCTACTTTTCCAGCCGGTTCAAGCAACCAGCAAGGACATGAATCCGGCATCAGGCGATCATGGCTGGTGCCAGATACCGGGGGTCTTGCTGTATAAAGGGTTTCTAGAATACTTTATCTACCATTAGAGAAATATTCCCTGTAAAGGTTCTTGCAAGGGATTACCAGGTGAAGTGTGAAGAGGCAGTCACACATTTACGCATAATCAGACTAACTATGTTGACTAACAGCTAAAGCTGCTTTACACTTACTTTATTTAAAGTCACCTGAGGCTTCTTACTGTCTTAGCAGTCACACATGCCATGCCCTGTAATACTTTGCTATAGAAGTATGTAAGAAATGTTTCCATGGCTTCTGTAATGATTGTGTTTAAACAGAGCATAAAAACATCAAACAGAAACCTTCAGTCTTCTACCACCTAGGTTCTCAACATGCGGTACGCGTACCCCAGGGGGTACTTCTGATGGGTCCAGGGGGTACTCGGGCCTGATGTACTTAACCAAGAATAACAAATTTAGAGATTTAGAAAATTATAATTCTTATTTAAACAACACCAAATTAGTATTTTAGCTAATTAAAAGCAATAATAAATGCTTGCACATTGTTTACAACCAATTATCATGTACTACGATTAAATATATATTTGTCAAGGGGTACTTGTGATAATGTTTACTATGCTAGGGGGTACTCGATGAGTACAGGGTTTTAAAAGGGGTACACACTAATAAAATGTTGAGAAACACTGTTCTACCAGATAAAAGTCACTCTGAATCCTTATGGGTTCATTCTATAGATAGATTTCTAGCTAAATCATTTTCCATGTGTCGATCTCACTTTCAGAGGTGATGATGTCCTCAGTAACCTGCAGAAGAAATTGCCTCAGGCATGTATAGGAGGTGATTGATAAGTATGATGTTGTTATACTCTACATACGAGCCGGATCATATTAAAGTACAGGTTGCATTGGAGGAGCCTGATGGAGGCTGCCATCTTTTTAAAAAATGTACGATTTCTGACTGAAATTGCTGACCTTCTGACAGGAATACTTTCCAGAACATAACTTAATAAATAACATTGTTCATTTTTACAATATTCATTTACAGTATATTAATGTATAAATCAATAATTCAATGTTTGCCCAACAATCTTACCTACCGCCATCTTTACTGCTGACGAAGTGCATCATTGTCAGGAGTGAGCTGGAACATCACATGACCTCCCAGAGTGCTCTGGGATAGAAGGCTGCTTGACATCATCGCCTACGATAAACATAACTGGGAGGGCAGGGTTACAAACAAATATACAGAAATATATAGACATAGGAAGCATAAAAATGGTTATATAATTACACGTCACTATGGTTCTTCTTTAAATAATTACTCACCAGGAACAGGTTAGACTGTACTGTAATACTAGCACATACACAAAGAATTGTTTTGGCCAAAGAAATTACCTGTTAATGTAAAATCTCAGTTTATATTCAGGTCAATACTGAGAATGTAGAGGAGAACAGGGATGCTCGGATGTGCCTCATCCACGAATTCGGCAATCCGCGTGGTTGCAAAAAAAAATCCGCATTCGGCCCCGCCGCATGCGGATTTTCGCCCGCGTCCACGCAACCACGCGGATTTTCTGCCGTGAATGGCATAATCACGCGTGGATTCCCGCCCGGAGGCGGATTTCTTTTAACATTAATAACAAAGCCCCCATACATGCTACAATCCCCCAAATTGCATGGATTATCGAGGTGATAAGGGGCAACATAACTTCAACATAAAAAATTCCCCCCAAATTTTTTTTTCTAGAGAAAATGGATTTTAAAGTGAAATCAACACTTTAAATGGGGCTATTAATTGGTAATAAGTGGTTTTAAAAAGGGATATACGCGTTAAGCAGTCAAAGAGGTGAAGACGAGTTCCAATGGCACTTGGCGGCGAAGGTACCGCTGGAGGAAGATGAGTGGCTGACGCCAAAAAGGCCCCAGAGAGGTTTTTGTAATTTTTTTTTGTTTTTTTGCAGCAATTAGCAATGACATCGCAGCAGAGTTGTCAGTGGACATGGGCAGTGTGAACGCAGAGTGCAGTGGTGGTAGCGACTGAGTCAGGAGAAGGACTATGCGGGCGGTCAGTTCAGCAGCACAGAAGGACCACGGCAACATACTGGTAGTAGTAGTAGCAGCACAGCGTCATAGTGCTGGCCAAAAAATTAAATGCACCCGGTGACCCGGGCAGTGTGAACGCAGACAGAGTACATTGGTGGAAGCGAGTGAGTCAGGAGGAGGAGGACAATGCCGGCGGTCAATTCAGCAGCACAGAAGGACCATGGCAACATACTGGTGGTAGTAGTAGCAGCACAGCATCATAGTGCTGGCCAAAAAATTAAATGCACCCGGTGACCCGGGCAGTGTGAACGCAGACAGAGTGCATTGGTGGAAGCGACTGAGTCAGGAGGAGGAGGACAATGCGGACGGTCAGATCAGCAGCAGCAGCACAGAAGGACCATGGCAACATACTGGTGGTAGTAGTAGTAGCACAGTGTCATAGTGCTGGCCAAAAAATTAAATGCACCCTGTGACCCGGGCCGTGATAACGCAGACAGAGTGCATTGGTGGTACCGTGGTAGCGACTGAGTCAGGAGGAGGAGGAGGACAAAGCGGGCGTTCAGTTCAGCAGCAGCAGCACAGAAGGACCATGGCAACATACTGGTGGTAGTAGTAGCAGCACAGCGTCATAGTGCTGGGCAAAAAATTAAATGCACCCGGTGACCCGGGCAGTGTGAACGCAGAGTGCAGCAGCGGGAAGCGACTGAGTCAGGAGGAGGAGGACAATGCGGGCGGTCAGTTCAGCAGCAGCAGCACAGAAGGACCATGCCAACATACTGGTGGTAGTAGTAGCAGTAGCAGCACAGCGTCATAGTGCTGGCCAAAAAATTAAATGCACCCGGTGACCCGGGCAGTGATAACGCAGACAGAGTACATTGGTGGTACCGTGGTAGCGACTGAGTCAGGAGGAGGAGGAGGACAAAGCGGGCGTTCAGTTCAGCAGCAGCAGCAGCACAGAAGGACCATGGCAACATACTGGTGGTAGTAGTAGCAGCACAGCGTCATAGTGTTGGCCAAAAAATTAAATGCACCCGGTGACCCGGGCAGTGATAACGCAGACAGAGTGCATTGGTGGTACCGTGGTAGCGACTGAGTCAGGAGGAGGAGGAGGACAAAGCTGGCGTTCAGTTCAGCAGCAGCAGCAGCACAGAAGGACCATGGCAACATACTGGTGGTAGTAGTAGCAGCACAGCGTCATAGTGCTGGCCAAAAAATTAAATGCACCCGGTGACCCGGGCAGTGATAGCACAGACAGAGTGCATTGGTGGTACCGTGGTAGCGACTGAGTCAGGAGGAGGAGGAGGACAAAGCGGGCGTTCAGTTCAGCAGCAGCAGCACAGAAGGACCATGGCAACATACTGGTGGTAGTAGTAGCAGCACAGCGTCATAGTGCTGGCCAAAAAATTAAATGCACCCGGTGACCCAGGCAGTGATAACGCAGACAGAGTACATTGGTGGAAGCGACTGAGTCAGGAGGAGGAGGACAATGCGGGCAGTCAGTTCAGCAGCACAGAAGGACCATGGCAACATACTGGTGGTAGTAGTAGCAGCACAGCGTCATAGTGCTGGCCAAAAAAATAAATGCACCCAGTGACCCGGGCAGTGTGAACGCAGAGTGTAGTAGCGACTGAGTCAGGAGGACAAAGCGGGCGGTCAGTTCAGCAGCTCAGAAGGAGGACCATGGCAACTTACTGGTAGTAGTACCATAACACCAAAAAATTAACCAAGGTAGGCACTAGGCAGGTAGTAACTGTCTTTATAAAGGCAGGCATAGTTTACAACAGCACATGCAGCAGCCACTTCATGTCCCCCTGTGTCCAACAATAGGGGCCAGGAACTCACCTTCCACCCAAGCCTGGTTGATTTTCAGGAAGGTGAGTTTGTCCACAGAGGCGTGGGAGAGCGCTTCTCTGTGACCACGCCACCGGCCGCACTAAAGCATCTCTCTGAGAGGACACTGGAAGGTGGGCAGGATAGGAGTTCCAGGGCGTACTGGGAAAGCTCGCTCCAGATGTCCAGTCTCTTGAACCAGTACTCCAAGGGGTCCACGGGGCTGTCGGTGTCATTGAGCCCGCTGGATGACCCCATATAGTCAGACACCATGGTGGTCAGTCGTTGCTTGTGCTGGTTGGTGGTGGATGCTGTGGCGGGCACCTCTGTTCTGGGCTGCTGCACTGCATACAGGCTCTTGCTGCTGCTGCTGCTGGTGGTTGTTGTTGTGCTGCTAGTGGCAATGGCAGGCACCTCTTGCTGGCTTGGCAGAGCAATTACAGTGGGGGTGGAAGGCTGGGGGAATGCTTCCAGTAGTCTGCGCACAAGGGCCTCCTTCAACTCCCTTGTGCGTTGCTCGGTGGTGGATGGCGTCATTAAGTCTCCCAGCTTCCCCTTCAGACGGGGATCAAGCATCAAGGTAATCCAGATGTCCTCCCTTGAACGCATCTGGATCACCCGGGGGTCCCTGCGAAGGCAGCGCAACATGTGCACAGCCATGGGAAACAAGTGGGCCCTGCCAGCAAGATCTTCCTCGTCCTTGCCATTGTCCCATAACGCATGCCTGTCCTCTTCCTGTGCCATGTCGTTGTCCTCCTCAAACCGCCATCCACGTACAACGCCTGCTGCACTCTGCTCCTCCTCCTCCTCCTCATTCAGGTTAGGGACCTCCAACTCTTCCACTACCTGCTGTGAGCCCTCCTCTGAGCTGGACTGTGCTGCCATCTGCTCCTGTTCTTCCAACTGCCTCAGGGCTTCATCCCCACGCTCAATTAAATTGTCCATTGCCTGCTCCAGTAGACAAACCAAGGGCACCCACTGGCACACAGAGGCCCGCTCCTCACTGACCATCTTGGTTGCCTCCAGGAAGGGACTCAGCACCAGGCATACTTGCTGCATCAGTGTCCACTGAGTGGCAGTAATCATGGGGACTTGCTGGTTGCTGGGGACACTTGCATGTAGGCCCTAAGAGCCAGCCTGTGCTGACACAGCCGCTCCAACATGGCCAGAGTCGAATTCCAGCGAACTGGCATGTCGATGATCATCCGGTGTTGTGGCCTTCCATACTGCTGCTGTAAGGTGGACAAGAGTGCAGAGGCAGTGGCTGACAGGCGGAAAAAGCGTACCACCGCCCGGGCATCCTGCAGCAGCTCGCTCATCCCCTGGTAGGTGCGCAAGAAGCGCTGCACCACAAGATTGAGCACGTGGGCCAAGCAGGGGATGTACTGGAGGTTTCCCTGCTGCACTGCTGCCACCAGGTTGGCCCCGTTATCGGCTGCCACATACCCCACTTCCAGGCCTCTGGGGGTCAGCCACCTCCGCTCCTGCTTCCTGAGGGCGGCCAGGACGTTGGTGGCCGTAAGCCTCTCCTTCCCCAGGGTCACCAATTTTAAAAGGGCTTGGCAGTGCCGAGGCTTGGCGCTGCTGCTGCCGAGGCGGGCTTGCTTTCCGGGTGCAGAGGGAGTGTCGTGACAGGACCCTTCTGCATCCCCCTGATCCCGCGTGGTGGCACCACTAGCTGGGCTGATGCGCTCTTGTCCTCCCTCCCTTCCATCAGTGTCACCCAGTGGGCCGTAAAGGACAGGTAGCGACCTGTCCCAAATCTGCTACTCCACGAGTCCATGGTCACGTGGACCCGCTTGCCCACAGAGTAGTCCAGGGAACGGGCCACGTTTTCCACCGCAAACTTGTGGAGTGCTGGGATCGCGCTTCTACTGAAATAGTGGCGACTGGGGACTTGCCACTCGGGGATGCCAAATTGGAGCAACGTCCGCATGGCGCTCCCCTCCTGCACCAGGGAGTAGGGAAGCAGTTGTGATGCCATGGCCCGGGCCAGCAAGCCATTTAGTTTGCGGATCCGCCTGTGGCTTGGAGGAAGAGGCTTGGTCAGACCCTGAAAGGTGTCGCTCAGCAGGGTCTGACGACGCTGGGATGCAGGGGAGACAGAGGAGAGAGACCAACACTGGCTGCCAGCCTCAATGTCTGTGTCCTGAGTAGCCGAGGTGGAAAAGCGCTTGCGTGCTACTACTGCTGCTGCTGTGGGGGATTCACGACCCTGAGGGAGGGATGATGCTGCTGCGCTGGTGGGCCTTCTGCTCTCAGGAACCCCTGCCAGCAGTGCCTGCTTCCTCTTAAAGTCCGCATACTCGCGGCAGTGGCGGCTTCTCAGGTGGCCCTGGAGGGATGAGGTACCCATCTTGCTCAGACTTTTCCCACGGCTCAATCTTTTGCTGCATAACCTGCACACCGCATACCTTTTGTCATCAGTACATTCCTCAAAGCAATCCCACACTGGTGACTTTAATTTACTGCGGCCCCCACTAGCAGAGGGTGCAGCGGAACAATGTGTGGTAGTAGTTGCCGGGGGTTGCATGGTGGTGGTGCAGGCTGAAGCAGTGTCCTGTCTACTTCCTCCACGCCCACTGCTGCCGATGCCCCTGCCCCTGCCTGACATATGGCAATATCCTTGCCTAGGCCGAGGTGACTCGTCATCCTGCTCTGCCTCTGAACATTCTTCCACGGACTCAGCAGGCTGCACATAGTTAGGGTCCACAACGTCGTCATCATCAGCAGCATCATCATAATCCAGCTCTTCCTCTGACTCCCCCGCCTCCTCTTCTGTCCCTACATCCCCAGACACAGACCCCTCTTCTTCATCACCAGAACTCTACAACGCTTGTGATTGTGGCCCGATCTCAATCTCTGCCACATCAGTCCCCAGTAAGTCCTGAACTTCTTGCATCAGCAGGTTCCCAGAAGCCGGACTGAGGGACAGAACGCTGTCATCCTGGGAGGGCTGCTGACCAGTGGGTGCTGGGGTGGATGTCACAACAAGCGTGGGACGTTGGCTGCTGCTGCTGCTGCTGCTTGGAGTGGTGCTCACAGTAGAGGTCTGGGAGGAAGTCATGATGTCCATGAGTACGTCAGGTTCCATTTGCTCAACCACCACACGGGGACCAGAAACTTTAAAATATTTGGACAATGGCGTCCGCTGACTCGGCCCAGGCTTTGCTGCCCCCCTTTCTGCTGCATCACGACCACGTACAGCTGGGCGTCCTCTCCCTGGATGTGGAGCAGTCCCAGAAGTGGCTGAGGCAATTGAACTCCCTTTCCTCTCACCCCGCGAAACCCTGCCAGACATGTTGCTAGTAATGAATCACTGGATGCAGTGGGCATAGTACAAGGTCACTGAAGGATGCACCAGGCACAGTACAACGGCACTGAAGGATGCAGTGGGCACAGTACAAGGTCACTGAAGGATGCAGTGGGCACAGCAGTGGGCACTGGATATACAACTAGGTCACTGAAGCATGCAGTGGGCACAGTACAAGGTCACTGAAGGATGCAGTGCGCACAGCAGTGGGCACTGGATATACAACTAGGTCACTGAAGGATGCAGTGGGCACAGTACAAGGTCACTGAAGGATGCAGTGGTCACAGTACAAGGTCACTGAAGGATGCAGTGGGCACTGGATATACAACTAGGTCACTGAAGGATGTAGTGGGCACAGTACAAGGTCACTGAAGGATGCAGTGGGTACAGCAGTGGGCACTGGATATACAACTAGGTCACTGAAGGATGCAGTGGTCACAGTACAAGGTAACTGAAGGATGCAGTGGGCACAGCAGTGGGCACTGGATATACAACTAGGTCACTGAAGGATGCAGTGGGCACAGTACAAGGTCACTGAAGGATGCAGTGGGCACAGCAGTGGGCACTGGATATACAACTAGGTCACTGAAGGATGCAGTGGGCACAGTACAGGGTAACTGAAGGATGCAGTGGGCACAGTACAAGGTCACTGAAGGATGCAGTGGGCACAGCAGTGGGCACTGGATATACAACTAGGTCACTGAAGGATGCAGTGGGCACAGTACAAGGTCACTGAAGGATGCAGTGGGCACAGCAGTGGGCACTGGATATACAACTAGGTCACTGAAGGATGCAGTGGGCACAGTACAAGGTCACTGAAGGATGCAGTGGGCACAGCAGTGGGCACTGGATATACAACTAGGTCACTGAAGGATGCAGTGGGCACAGTACAAGGTCACTGAAGGATGCAGTGGGCACAGCAGTGGGCACTGGATATACAACTAGGTCACTGAAGGATGCAGTGGGCACAGTACAAGGTCACTGAAGGATGCAGTGGGCACAGCAGTGGGCACTGGATATACAACTAGGTCACTGAAGGATGCAGTGGGCACAGTACAAGGTCACTGAAGGATGCAGTGGGCACAGCAGTGGGCACTGGATATACAACTAGGTCACTGAAGGATGCAGTGGGCACAGTACAAGGTCACTGAAGGATGCAGTGGGCACAGCAGTGGGCACTGGATATACAACTAGGTCACTGAAGGATGCAGTGGGCACAGTACAAGGTCACTGAAGGATGCAGTGGGCACAGCAGTGGGCACTGGATATACAACTAGGTCACTGAAGGATGCAGTGGGCACAGTACAAGGTCACTGAAGGATGCAGTGGGCACAGCAGTGGGCACTGGATATACAACTAGGTCACTGAAGGATGCAGTGGGCACACAAGGATGTCACACTGTGTAATGAGATGCTCATATGCCAGCGAGCGAGCAGTGGGCACTAGGCACGGCACAAGGTCACTGACAGAATGAATGAACAGCGCTGGCAGAGAGTGGCGCCGCCGGCGGTGTGACTGGCTGCCTGCAAATAGTACAAGTGTATAACTGTCACTGGAATATGCAAGTGAACACTGCAGCTGCACTAACCTGCCTGCCTGCACTACACACAGATAATCCCCACTCCCACTACACTGACTACACTGCAGCACTGAGCCTGCCTGCACAGCACTACACACAGTTAAATAATCACTAGACTCCTACACTACACTGACTACAACTAACTACAGCAAT
Organism: Hyperolius riggenbachi; assembly: GCF_040937935.1. Lineage (NCBI taxonomy): Eukaryota > Metazoa > Chordata > Amphibia > Anura > Hyperoliidae > Hyperolius > Hyperolius riggenbachi. The sequence goes on from NC_090655.1 coordinate 73,929,249, forward strand.
CACTCACTGACTAGCTAACTGTGTACAGTATAAGAGCAGTGTTAGCAAAAAAAACGCTTTGTTTTTAACACAATAAATGCACTTGCTCAAACAACAATGGCCTGGAGATAATCCTCTCGGCACCACAGTCTAGCAAGGACAGAGCTTTTCCATCATGGCCGCCGCTTTATATTCAGGAGGGGAGGGCATAGCTCCCCTCCTGTGATTGGTTGCTAGGGCCTGGCTGGGGCACTCTGAGTGGCCTGCAATGTGTCACTTCCGCATAGTTTGACGCATTTCCGCAAACCACGACTTCAGCACCGGGTTTCACGAGCGTGAATGCGGATTTCTGTCCGCATTCACGCGAAGCCGAAGTAGATTTTCGTGGTTGAAAATCTATTCACGGCTTAGCGTGTCCGAGGCGGAATGCGTCAAAATGGTTGTGAATCCACGCGTAAGCGTGATCACGACCTGGCGGTGAGCACCACTAGAGGAGAATTCCCCTCCACTCCCAGTTCTTCAGCCATCAGTGTCTCCCCCTCCCCCCCTTCCCCATGTACTACCCTGTTTTTCTGAAATTAAGACATCCCCGAAAGTAAGCGCTAGCAGGAATTTTGAGCATGCTCGAAATATAAGGCCGTCCCCGAAAGTAAGCCCTAGCAGCAGTAAGGGGAAAAAGTATGGCAAGTTGTGTTATTACTGGAGCCATGGTCTTGCGGGCGGGACTATGGCTCTGTCTTTGAGGGACTCACTGCTAAAGTAGGGAACTGCAGTGTCTTCCTCTGCTGAGCCTCCACTTTTCAGTCATATGCCTCCCATGTATCCACCACATCCCACATCTGTTATTTTGGGTTCTCTGCTGCTGTATTCTACTTGCATTCTGGGTGCCGTTCTGCATTGCTGATTCGAAGCTTCATATTGGCAAATAACTTCAGGGAGCAGAGGGAGGAGGTGTGCATGGGCAAGTGATGGGTCTGTCCTGATGAAGCAACACCTACTCTGCTGGTAGCTATGTACTTTGTGCACACATCTCTGGGTCATGTGACTGACTTTTCCAAAGGGAATTTCTGTGAAACAGCTGCATCAAATATGAAATGAGTATGAATAATGGCATGGTTTCCCTTTTCATCCTTTACTTGCAATGACAACTGCAGGAGGGTAACTATGGCTTTAAAGTTATAAGTTATTGTGTAACTGCTTTAACAGAGCCCCGGAGTATACCAAGTGCATTATAGATACATGTAGGTAGAAATTTTCAGCATTAACCCTCCTGGCGGTTTATTAGAAACCGCCAGGGGGCTCGCTACATGATAGCCGCTGTACAGCGGCATCCCCCCGCCCGCTTCGATTGCCTCCGGCGATCTTTGATCAGGAAATCCCGTTCAAAGAACGGGATTTCCTGAAGGGCTTCCCCCGTCGCCAGGAAGGTTAAAGTGCACCAGAGACGAGCTATAATAAAAGTTTTATAAATACCTGGAGCTTCCTCCAGTACCATGCGCATGGATCGCTCCCACGCCGCCGTCCTCAGCCTTCTGTATCGCCAGTACCGAGTCCTTCGGCCAGTCATCACGGCCAGTCTGTGCAAGAGAAGTGCACCCTATAGGTATCTCTCCGGCGACTGCCAGAGAAATACATAGAGTGTGCACTTCTCAGCTGATTTCTCAGCTGTGTCAGCTGTCTGTCTAAGCAGCTAATTTGTAAACACAGGATGTTAAGCTTATGTCTGCTTCCATGAAAGCAGGACGTAGACACGTTGCAGATTTATTACAGGATTTGCATCAAAGTTATAACAAAGAAATGTTTTTCATTAAAGGTTATTATGCTGTTGCTTATCTTAGAGCAGAGAGCAAGCTCTGAGTTCAGGACCGCTTTACCTATAGCCTTATTATTGATAATACTTCACTTTTATATAATGCACTTTGGACTATGGCATACTCTGAGTTACTGTTGCATACTATGAGTTAGTTACTGTTTTTATAGGGTAGTCACACATTCACATATACGTTTAATAAAATGAGTTTTATAGTCAGGCAGACATATCATATCTACAGTCATGGTCAAATGTCTTGGCAGTGACACGTGTGTTTTGCAAACTTTTCTGCCTGATTTTTGCTTGATTTTTGGATGATTTCTTTTTGTACATTTCTTTGGTATACTAAAACAACGTGATAAAACGTAATACATTCCAAAGGCTTCTATACTGACAAATACACCATATTTATGCAAAAAGCCCATATTTACAGGGATGACCCTTCTTCTTCCTAACTTCTGCAATTTGCTCGGCATCCTGGATATCCGCATCCGTGCCAAACCCTGACTAAAGGCTGGCTCACATTAGGGGCGATTTTGTTCTTTTTTTTAGCACTGGCGATTTTAAAAATCACTTTAAAAGCACTTGTGTATTGAGCTTTCTATCCAATCGCAAACGCGGTTCCTGCACCATTTTCTGAGAGTTTGCCATTCAATAAAAAGGATAGGGAAATCGCTAAGTGCTTGAAAAAGCGCTTTGATAAGCGATTTCCCGAGCACTTTTAATGAATAAATATTCATTTCCAGGGCAAAGAGTTCACTTCCTGACTGACAGAAGCGTCAAAAGGATAAAAGGAAGCTAAATGAGCTTAAAAAAACAAATTCTTGGTAAATAGAGGAGGTAGTGGTGGACTTACCTCCTCCAAGTAGACACACAACGCCTGTAGTAAAGACAGTCAACATATTTTATTTATGAACTCCAAATATGCAACGCGTTTCGCAGGTTTGATCCCACTTCATCAGGCAATAACAATGGAGCAATAGCATATGTAGTCAGTAGAAGAGCCAGGCACCTATGAGGTGCTATGTTCATGCACATTTGCCACTGCTATGTTCATGCACATTTGGGCCCACCTTTGACCACGCCCGCTTTACACGGCATAACCACGCCCATTTTCCGCGACACCGCGCATAGGCACCGCACACTCATACCTTCTTGGTGCCCAGGGGTGCCCCGGATCTCACAGGAACCTAGAAACACCCCTGATATTAGCTATTATGTTGTTGTAGTCTGGCATCTCAGGTATAACCTCAAACATACCACATAAGCCACACACGAATTTGGCCTGAAAACTGAAAAATAAAAATTTGGCACATAATATAGTGGTAATAGAAATTCACCAATATCCTACCATTTAACTGATATAGTGAAATATCAGTAATATTTTCTGATATTTCAATATGACCTAACCACTCCCTACTCTCACAGAGAACCCTTCCATGGCACAGGCTGGCAGTCAACTAATAACACCCCCGGAAAACGAATAACCCCTCCCCCCCAGACAATTAATAACCCCCCGGACATCTCATATGCCCCCCCCCCCCTCATGGTCAACTAATAACCTCTCCTGGACAACTAATAGCCCCCCAGGTGGGCAACTAATAACCCCCAACTAGTAATTAAACCCCTATCTGGTTGTGCCTAACCTCAACCTCCCTGGCGGTAAGCCCGAACTGAGTTCGGGCTAAGCCACCGCGGAGGATTTCTCAGGCCCTGGTGGGCAGATTTGCATAATTTTTTTTTTGGTACATGCAGCTAGCACTTTGCTAGCTGCGTGTGCAAACCGATCGCAACCGCTCCGCGCCGATTTGCCGCTAACCACTGCACAGCCGCTGCACTAGCGCTAGGCTAGCTACATGATTAAAAAAATGTTTTAATGTGCTGCGCCTTTAATAGTCTGCCAGGGAGGTTAAACCCCCACAAAAAAATAGTCGCCCGCTTCGCAGCCGCCATTGGTAGCCACAGTTCACAAAGAGGGCAGCCCATTTTTGTTACACTTTTTTTAGCTGCTTCTTAATATTCTGCTTTTATTTACTGTAACTGAGAACTCATCATTTGAAATACATTATGCATGGAGAAAATGCATTAGGCTAAAATGTTGCTTACATCACCACTCTTTTCTTTCTGCATTAGTCTTCTTTTTCAGTATTCAATATTTCTCTGTGATACAAGACTGAACTGACTGAACAGACTGAACAATACCCTAATGCTCTTATTTCCTCACTTTTTAGGATCAATGGATTCTATTAAAATTATGTCATTGCAGTTCAGGTTATTATTAGATGTGTCATCAGTACAGGATGACAGTGCATATACTGTAATTTTATATTGTAAGTATGCTGAGGGCAAAGTGCAATGGAGAAACCAAGATATTTATTGATCAATATGTGATTTATTTCCTCCTTACATGTAATTGGGTTTGTACAGTATTCAGGGCCGGATTTGTACTTTTTACCGCCCAAAGCCACTGTCGCCAGCCGCCCCCCTTTCAGTATAGGTAACGAGATGACCCCTCCCCCCTTCGCTCCAGTATAGGTAACCAGATGACCCCTCCTTTTAGTATAGGTAGCCTGATGACCCCCCCGTATAAGTAGCCAGATGACCCCTCCCCCTTTATCTCCAGTATCGGTAGCCAGATGACTCCCTTAATCCCTCCTTTTCCCACCCCACCCCTTTCAGTATAGGTAGCCAGTTTGCCTTTACACTGGAGCACCCATCAGTGTCACTCATTTCTCCACTTGTCTCCAGTGCAGAAATTTCCTCTTCCTTTTCATCTTTAATGCTGCCCAAGTCCATAGCTGCCCGCCACAATGCAAACGTGCATAGAGAGCAAGGTGGCCGCTGCACAGGCAGCTAGCAGCAGAGTACTGCAGTGAGGCACTCATCTAATCTCCCTGCATTGCAGCATTTGCAGGCTTACAAATGCACCAGGTTAGCCTTCTGCTTTGGTGCCCTTGCTCCTGTGGTGCCCTAGGCCATGGCCTAGGTGGCCTTGGCCTAAATCCGGCCCTGACAGTATTACTACCAGGGTCTGGAGCCCAAAAGTATTCAATATTTCAAATTATTCTTGATTATGTATAGTTTAGTATACTGTAAAAGAAGTATGACCAAAGTCAAGACTTAAAATCAAAAATAAAGAATAAAACCAAGAAGATGAACGTAAAGGAACTCTATCAAACCATTTGTTCTAAAATGACAATGTACAAATAATGTCTAAGTAGCTGTGTAAACATTTTCTTACTTTTCATGTTAAATATCAGAGGCAAAAGTATTAATTCATTGTATGTAAATTTTAGCTACGTTTGGAATGTCTCATTTAGAGAGGTATGAATCTTTAAGAATCTCTGAAACCTGACATGCTAAGAACAATGTAATATTGAAGCAGATTACCTGACTGGCTTTTGTTTTCATATATCAGGTTTCACACACACAATTACAGATGTTTATGTTGCACATTTCATCCATTCTCTGTGAGAGAAAGCTCTGCCTGTTTCTCACTGAGCTCTCTGCACACATAGAGTTAAAGAGACTCTGTAACAAAATGTTCAGCCTTATTTCTTCTATCCTATAAATTCCTATACCTGTTCTAATGTCGTCTGGATTACTGCAGCCTTTTCTAGTTGCACAGTGGCTGTGTTATCTCTGTTATATGATCTAATCTTCTCTCTTCTGTAGGCTCTGTCGGGCTCAGGCAGTAATGTGCTGTCTGCTGTTATTGGCAGAAGCTATACACACCCTCTCCACAGTCTATCACATGCTGGTAACAGCCATGTCTTTTGTTTGTGAACACTGTCTAAAACTGGCAGTTACAAGCCAGGATTTCAGCAGGGAGTGGCAGAAACAGCACAGAGGGGCCCAGGAGAACATAATAAATAGAATGGTATGCTTTTTATTGTAAGAATTTTAGAGTACAGATTCTCTTTAATGATGCACTGTGAAGGGAATCTCCCCTTATGGCTGAGTCTGCTGTCAGAATTTCCGCAGACTGCCATCAAAAAAGTGTGAAAGGGATTAGATAACAGTAAACAGAGAGATAAGGATTCCGATGTATACACCAACACTTAGGGCTCGTTCCCACTGTTGCGACGCGATTTCGGCCGCATTCCGACGCTTGTAAAAACGCATGCGGATGCGTTTCCGCATGCGTTTTTACCCACGATTTCGCATGCGATTTCGCATGGCAGGGTGCCATGCGAAATTAACCATGACACTGCCAGGGCAAAATAAAATTGAAAAAGGTGCGAAATCGCACGCGAAATCGCGGGTAAAAACGCATGTAACAAACGCATGCGTTTTTACTATTAAATACATTAGCGGCGATTCGCACAGATTCCCGACGCAGGCGAAATCGTTGGCTCTTTTGTGCGTTTTTTTACCGCTGAAAAAAACGCACCTCAACAACGCTACAGTGGAAACAGGCCCATCCACTTGCATTACATGTGCGGATCTGCATGCGTTGGACGCATGCAGATTCGCGATAGTGGGAACGAGCCCTTAGCAGCACTTCCCAAACATTTTCTATCTCAATTAAAAAAAACATGTCAGTCGATTTAATGGAATGCTAATCTCTGCACACTCCGGAAGAGGAAACAGAGGCTACCAAATAAAGCCTGATTAAGTTATCTTTAGCCTGCAAGATTACAAACTACCAGCCTAACCCTTAAAGGGAACCTAAACTGAGAAGGATATGGATTTTTCCTTTTAAAATAATACCAGTTGCCTGACTCTCCTGCTGACCCTTTGTCTCTAATAGTTTTAGCCACAGCCCCTCAACAAGCATGCAGATCAGGTGCTCTGACTGAAGTCAGACTGGATTAGCTGCATGCTTGTTTCAGATATGTGATTCAGCCACTAATGCAGCCATAGAGATCAGCAGGACTGCCAGGCAACTGGTATTGTCTAAAAGGAAACATCCATATCCCTCTCAGCTTAGGTTCCCTTTAAAGCTTCCCCCTGCACAAACTACCTATTTAACGCCTAACCCTTAACACCCCTACTCCCCCCCAACACACACACACACCCACACAGAACCTGGCTAAACCCCCAGCACACTAGCTACCTAGGGGCCAGTTTTTACTAGTGGCGGACAGTCATCGGCATATGGGCCAGCCACCAGCGCCCGTCCACTCCGGCGCCCAAACATTAATATTTTACATTGGCACCTATAGTGGCGCCCAATTAGTCCATTAGCATGCGCCCTTTTTTACTGCTGCGGCCAAATTCTAAAACATAGACTAAAGGTGGCCACACACCATACAATTTTTTAAATATCTGTTCAATTTAAGAATTGCAATCAATTTTTCTGACTGATTGTAACATTTAAAAAATATGACCAATGTACCACACACCTATGTTAAATTTTTCCCCCAATTATAATAAAAATGATTGGAAACTCTAACAAAATTGCTAGGGTGTGTATATTAATAAATTGACATTCTAACACACACCATACAATCTTTAGAAAGATTGAAGAAAAATATCTGGCAGTCCGGATCGATAAAAATCGAAGAAAACGGGAAATCCGATCGGATTTTTCAGTCGAATGAAAAAAAAGCTTTCGATTTTTTCGGGAGATACGATCGTTTTTATCGAATTACTGTAAAATCGGATCATTTTATTGTATCGTGTGTGGCCACCTTAGGTCGTAGGCCAAATTGTTTATTAAGATTCAACATTCATTGAACTGTCTCAAATGAAGTGGTGTGCCTATACGGGGCCTGGATCCCTGCTTATTCTCATTTTGTGTAGCACAGTGGAGCAGTTTAATATTTACCTGCTCCAGGGGTGTTTCAGGTCTTCTCTGATCTTCCTGACAGACACATGTTCTATGCTATGTAAACTGTGGTTATGGGCGCTCCTCTAAATACAATAGCAGCAATTATAAGTTAAAAATATACATCAACTGCAGAGCTTTCTATAGGTCGCCACACACTGGGAGGGGATGACCACCCTAAACTCAAATGAATTAATTAAAAGTGTGCAGGCGCTCAACATATACACAAGGTAATTCAATTAGTATCACAACAAATTGTCAGAGTCTCTGGAATCATTAGAATTCACATAAAGTCCCACACTTTCAAGTTCATATAAAGTGTCCCACCAGGTGCTCTCACCAGATATGATGGCTGATCAAATTACAATCAGCATAGCCAGCATTTGAACAATATTCAGTCTTCCTCCATAACTGGGATTTTCTAGGACTCAAAGACAGAAACGCAAAAAATAGCGTAATCCAGCTAGGTTATCAACGCTCCACACATTCCACAAGCTCCAGAGAACAACAACGGCTGTTATCAGCCCACGCTCACCAGATATGAACGCTGATCCCTCTAGTAATCAGCAATGTGCGCTTGTTAACAGATCCTCCCGATCTCTAGCTTGCATATGATCTTTTAAAAAACTAAAACAGACGGCCCATACCGTAATCCTGCATTTATTAATACTTTAGAAAGCATAATAAATAAATATAATAATAAATAAATCATCAGCGAATCCTTCGCACTCTCCGTCGCGTCTCCCAGTGCGACTTCCGCCAGAGGCCACGCCTTACTAGTTTCGTCAAAATGACTCATCAGAGCCTCAATACATACACTACACGATATATGTCTATATCGTGTAGTGTATGTATCATAGTCTAGGGCCAACTTAGGGGTATCCAATGAACTTATCTATATGTTTTAGGATGTGGGAGGAAACCTAGGTGCCCGGAGGAAACCCACACAGACACTGGGAAAACATACAAACTCCTTGCAGATGTTGACATGGCTAGGTTTCAAACCAGTGACCCAGCGCTGCAAGGCAAGATCACTAACCACTACGCCACCGTGCTGCCCGAAGTGTGACAAAGGTTGTTAGGTAATAGTTAATAACGTTCTTATTCCTCCTTTTATCTTGAGTTCCCTTGCATAATGCCACTATTGATAAATACATATGCAAAGCATTGGTGTGTCAATAGATAGCATTATGATTGTTTCCATTCACTGGGACTGAGTTTAAAGTCAGATCAATGAAAGCTGGAGAAAGAATGGAGTTTTGTCAATACCAATCAGTTTTACGACAGCAGAAATGAACGATTTTTTTTCCTTTGGTCTTCTTTCAGAGTAGGCACATTTCATTCTTAAAACAGTCAGGGCCGGAGCTACCATAGGATAAAATGGGCAATTGCCCCAGGGCCCCAGAGCCTGTAAGGGCCCCCAAGGTGTCCCTCCCCATCTTAACTGTTGCTCCCCAAGGACTCTGCAGAGTCTGTTAAGTTGGGAGGTGATTGGGGGAGGGTCAGCAGCCAGCTCAGGGGCCCAGGAGGGAAATGTGGCTGCAACAAAGGGCCTCTAATGACGCTGTTTGGTCAGGGTTGTCTGTTAGGGGCCCCCAGGCTAATTTTGCCCTAGGGTCCAAATGTTACTTGAATCAGCCCTGAAAACAGTGCTGGATTAACAGTTACATAATTACTGTATTTTTTGGACTATAAGACTCGCTTTTTTCCCCCAAAAGTGGGGAAAAAAGTCACTGCGTCTTATCGTCCAAATGCAGGTCATTCCTGACTTGTGAACTCCTGCCAATACAAGCCTCCAACCCGCTGCAATGTTGGGGACTCCCTGTACTGTGCCCATGCAGAGGAGGACACAGCGGAACACAGGGGGACACACGGAGAACACAGGGGGACACAAAGGGGCATAAAGAAGGACACAAAGGGGCATAGAGGATGACACAAGGAGGTTCCCACCTTGCAGCACCTCATTACAGCCGTTGGGAAGGATTTGTGTGTCTGGTGAGTTCAGACGCCCCCCAGTATATGGCTCTTGATGCCAGATTGGTCTTCCTTTCTTTGGTTGAGCTACACAGAATTGGGTATCACGGCCTGATGAAGGGCACATACAATTTTACATAAAAGCCCCGAAACGAACATGTGTCATTGCCTTGAAGTTAAATACCCGTAAAGCTACAATCGTTTGTTGATTTAAATCAATCTAATGTGCTTTCAAGACCTATCACTGTGATATTGAAGAATCGTGTGTTTTTGATGTTTTTCTACATGTCAATAAAGTTTTTTCAGAGACTTTTTTTTGCCTTTTTTGAGATTGCATCAGTTCATATAGTCCTTTTTTAAAGCTACAAACGAGGACAGAGGCAGACACATGGGGGACGGAGGAGGACACATGGAGGCACTAGGGGGCATGAGGTACAAAGAGGGCATAATCCACAAGATTCCCCTTCACCATGGATGCACCAGGTTTAGTATATATTTTTCTTCTGGTCTTTGTCCTCTAAACCTATGTGCTTTCTATGATTAGGAACGTCTTATAGTCCGAAAAATACGGTAGTTTGGAGGAAGAAAGACATTTGTCCTTCGAGTTGAACCATTAAAAAAATCCAGCTCTCTTAGAAAGCCAACAGAACCAGAGAAAGCCACAAAGAAAACATTTTTCTGTCTCCAAATGACAGTTGGATTTTCCCTAGATCTACTTTTCTGTTATTTATCATTGAACCAGTTCTTATTGAAGAGCGATCCATATTGTATAACCCCTTAGGCTTGGTTCACACATAAAAAGGTTCCCAGTCCAGTCCTGTCAGTTTTATATCCAGTGGTGTGACTACCATTCATGTGGCCCCCCAATGTTCACACCCTTTCCCTTGCCTCCATGTAGTGTCCTTCACAGCCTTGCAGCCCACCTCACAAGGGTCATTGCAGCCCACTTCACGAGGGTCATTGCAGCCCACCTCACAAGGGTCATAAAACAAGTGTGGCCACCATGAACTTCACACCCATAACAAGTGCAGACACAATATCGGAGGAAGGGAAGGTTAGTAAATGGGACCTCCCCCCCCCTCACAGCTCTGGGCCCCCCTGTGATTGCAGGGGCTGCTCCCCTCTAGTTACGTCCCTGTTTTATCAAGTTTGTATGTGTTTCTATGGGTGTGTTCACACATAAAAGGTGTACATTTCCGTTCCACTCAGATAAAACTGATAGAAAACTGATGCAAAATGAACCGGACAGTACTGGACTGGACCGGAAATGTGCAGATTTATGTGTGAAGCAGACCTTACAGTAAAGAACAGTCGTATCTGCAGCTTCAGATTAAATCCTCCAACCTCCCGTCCTCCAACCTCAACCTGCACTATCCAGAGGCTTTCCTCTATGTAGGGAAGTATCTATCTTTTTTTATTTATTTTGCTCAGAGGCCCTCTTTAATTTGCTCCACCATTTATACACACCCTTCTTTAGGTTCTTCTAAAGGGTAAATAAGTGAGATTCAAGTAGTTTTTCTTTATAACTAAGGAACTTCATGCCCCTTATTAACTTAGTGGCTTTTCTTTACTCCCCTTCCAAATCCAGGTTAAGGTGGCCATACATCAGGCAACTTGGCGGCCAATCAACCATCCGACTCTATTATTATAATCGAATCGGATGAAAATCGGTGCCGCCAAGTACATGCCCGTCCCTGAAATTGGTTGCATAGTCGATCATGCATGCTGCAAGATGTTGGGCTGAGTTGCTCGATCGGATGCGCAGCAGGAACGGCGTGCAATTTCAACGTGAATGATCGACGAACATGACGAAACCCCTGGTGCTGTCCCCCAATGATAAATGTCCCCCCTCCGTCACCGTGCCCCGTGCATGTAATACATTATCTTTCTGCCGCCTCCATTTGTGCCCGCAGGCTCCGGCCACATTCTGCTGTGCATACACGCGAGCCCCACATGGTTTCCTGGTAAGGGGCACACGTATGACGTCAGACGTCATACACGTGGCCACGTTACTAGGCAACCACGTAGCGCATCTATATGGCGAGTGGAGTGCACCTGGAGGTGGCGGAAAGGTAATGTATGCATTGCACCTGGGCACCGAGGGGATATGATTAGAGACATAGATAGACATCGTCAGGGTGGCGATGCGGTCGTATGCAGCGTTACAAGGCCGATTCCCAAGAGATTGCATGCTGAAATTGATTGGGAATTGACCTGTGGTGTATGGGCAGCTGACAGATCTCTCTCTTATCAGATTCTATTAGAGAGAGATTGTTTCGTGGTCGAATCTGCCCATCATTGCTAGATGTATGGCTACCTTCATACTTTTTTTTATATAAGTTAAATTTGCTTAAGTTCTGGATGCCCCTTCAGGTCAATGTTTTATCCTGAATATACTTTAAACAGATTGTTTATATGATCTTTGATGCTGTAAGGTTGTTATTAAAATTCTACGGTGTATTGCCAGCTTTAGGGCCACAGACGCCCTGCCAGCTTTCAACATAGGCTGCGGCGCTTATCACTTAAAGGGAAGGTTCAGGGAACTCTTGAAAAAAATAAAAATCCCTATCCACTTACCTGGGGCTTCCTCCAGCCCGTGGCAGGCAGGAGGTGCCCTCGCCGCCGCTCCAGAGGCTTCCGGTCGTCTTCGGTGGCCGACCCGACCTGGCCAGGCCGGCTGCCAGGTCGGGCTCTTCTGCGCTCCATGGCCGGGCTCTTCTGCGTCCCACGCGGGCGCGCTGACGTCATCGGACGTCCTCCGGGCTGTACTGCGCAGGCGCAGAACTACTGTGCCTGCGCAGTACAGCCCGGAGGACGTCCGATGACGTCAGCGGGCCGGCGTGGGACGCAGAAGAGCCCGGCCATGGAGCGCAGAAAAGCCCGACCTGGCAGCCGGCCTGGCCAGGTCGGGTCGGCCACCGAAGACGACCGGAAGCCTCTGGAGCGGCGGCGAGGGCACCTCCTGCCTGCCACGGGCTGGAGGAAGCCCCAGGTAAGTGGATAGGGATTTTTATTTTTTTCAAGAGTTCCCTGAACCTTCCCTTTAAGCACTGTCCATTCAAATGGACAGAGCTGTTACCATAGATTACTGTCGTTTGCGCAAACGCCGCACTGAAATTGATTTTTCCCGTTGTCTCATCTACTACTGGAAGCAGGACCGCCTAACTGCCGCACTTCCGTATCCACCACGAGGGTGAAAAACGATGAACAACATGAAGTGCCGCTGAAGACTTCCAATCGCTTTTCTGCTTGCTAGCAGAAAAGAATTTGAGCAAGACACCGTGTAAACCGGCCCTTAAACAACTGTTCTGGGCAAGGCTGGATTTACACTTTTTGTGCCCCTATGCTAAGTATTCTGTGGTTCCCTCATGTGCAGCAGCCCCCTCCCCTTCCATGTGCCGCCCCTCTTCCCTGTGTATTATCCATGTACTAAAGGCACTCTCTTTCATGAACAGTCCTCTTAGGGATCACTTTCCCTTTTTCATATGTTGCTCCCCATTTTTAACCCCCACTCTTTCATAGGTAGAAACCCTTTTTCATGTTCAGTTGCACCCTTGGGCTGCATCCGCACAAGGCCCAGGCCTCTCTGGCCTTTCCAGAAATCAGGCCTTGGTTCTGCGTTTATTGGAACTATGCCTGCTTAGTGCAAGTTATTCTAATAAGATCTTCATTGCATTTGAAAACACAGGCATTTTATAAGCATCTACATGTTTTGCTATATTAGTGGTTGTTACACATAGGCAGAATGCAGCCATTATGTGGTCTGAACAACATTGCAGGATACATTTTATAACCTCCCCCCATCTCCATGATCCTAACAGAGCCGTAGGGTGAAAGTTACAGCTGTTCAAACGTGTTACTCGGCTGGGTGAGTAAGAGCCACTGCCAGTATACACAGCAAACAGCCTCTCAGTGTGCAGCGCAATCCAATCCAGATATCAGGAGAGCACACTGTATCTTTTCCCAAATGACTCATTGCCAGAGTAAATCTGTGTCATGACAAGACGTTAGCTCGGTACAAGCTTATAAAAGACGGCATTGAAAACTCAAGGGCCCTCTTAAGAATGTGTTCAAAAACATAATATGGCACGTACAGGAAATGGACTGCTGAAATTATTCAAAAATCATATTCAAAATCATTCCCGTGTAGAATACAATTTATTTAAAGAAGACTTGCACTCAGGGAAATCTGTACTTGCAACTTTTTAATTCCCCGATTAGATTTGGAAAATGAACACAGGTTTATTTAATTGCGCTTCTTTGCATGCCACTTTTAGTAAATCAGCCATTAATGCTTTTGATTGCGTTTCCTCCAGTCACATTAGTAAGAAAAATGATTAGCAACCTTTAAGAGTGTTTTTGCATGAATGCAGCGGCTGGAGGGGGGTCCTGGGGCTCTGTGGTGACATAGCAACCTATGCATGGCCTGTTGCTATATACCACTGGTATGGACATACCTCCCAACTTTTTGAGATGAAAAAGAGGGACACTTAAGCCACGCCCATGCCACACCCCTGATCACACCCCTAGTCATGCATACCATAAAGATTTCATAAGAAAAATATGTTGTTTTATAATTCAAACCACACTGGTTCTTTCTATCCTGGTTCATTTTCCTTCATATTAACATTTTAAAATTAGTAACATATCAATTTAAAGGATGGGAATAAAGTTTAGTCAATCAAATTCATTTTTTAGTAGAGAAATATATATATTTACATAGAAAGAGCAACAAAGTCCTGAAAGAGGGACAAATGAGGAGAAAAGAAGGACAGAGGGACAAGGCTCCCAAAGAGGTACTGTCCCTCCAAAAGAGGGACAGTTGGGAGCTTTAGGTATGGATATGGACGGCCAAGTCTCCTACCATAGCCGGTATTATAGTTGTCCAGGGACAACTGTGGCATAGTTCACACTCCCCATGTTGCGGTATAGGGAAGCCTCATATCTAACGCGCTTCAATACCTACATCACCGCGCGGCTCCTGCGGTGATCTGCGTTGGACCGGATGTCATATACAGTAAGTCTATGGTAACATGCGTACATTTAAAAAAAACCCCGCAGTTATCAGTGTATCGCATGTTCAGAAGCGTATTTTAGAATACGCTTCTGCACAGGTCATCGATAGCTGAACAAGAAGTGAGCATCACTTCCTGTTTGGCCAGATGCCAGAAGGGGATTATCGTTTACTAACACGATAATCCCCGAAGGCCTGTTTTTGGCGGTGCAGCCACAACAGCGCCAATCTGCAGTGTGAAGCCAGCCTGAACTGTTACCTGAGGGATAAAGTCCCGAGCACTGTGGGCAACAGTAACTGTGCATGTGTAAGCACCCTTACAGTAGACAAGTAGGAGCTATCAGTACCTTTCATTTGGCTACATGTATTCAGTTGGGCATATTATACGACAAAGGTTGTTAGAAGTTAAAAAATAACTTTCTTAGGCCTCCCTTTATCTCTTGTTCATGTATATACCCAAACCATTAGTGTGTTAGAAGATATCGGTAAGTTTGTTTCCACACACTGGGACAGATATTTAAAAGCAGAGCAAAGAAAGCTGGAGACAAAAATGTAGCCTTGACAACACCAACCAGCTTAGATGTGTATATTGATCTGATCTCTGCCTCTCCCGCCCCCTCAGTGAAAGAAGACTGAGAGGGGTGGAAAGAGGCGGAGATTGACTTCACTGGAGGCAGAGCTACTGCGCTTAGCTCTGCCTTTTCCAGGAAGTAACGGACAATTTTTCCCCGGGGATTTCAGGGGAGTTAAATACATCAGTCTGCCACCGGAATGCGGTGAATCATCTTTGATCATACTGCTGAAGAGCACTGGGAAATAAAAAGAGGTAATTTTATTGGCTTCAGACTCTCTTTAACCTTCTGCCGCCCGCGTCACGCCAGTAGGCGTGGCCGCGGCAGCAGCCCCAGGACCGCCTAACGCCAATTGGCGGCAAGTCCTGGGGCTCTGTTTAGCATGAGATCGCGCGCATGGTGCGCGCGCATCTCATGCTCGGAGGGCGGAGCTCCGCCCCGCCTTCGGTCTTCGAGCGGCTATTGCCGCTCGGGAGACTGTTAGCCGGCGATTACGCCATCTATTTACTTGGTGCAGCGCTGCGATCAGCAGCAGCGCTGCACTGGGGACAGCCGTGTGACACGGCTGTCCCCCTGGGGGACAAGAGAGCGATCGGCTCGCATAGGCAGAAGCCTATGACAGCCGATCGCCATAATTGGCCGGCTGTGGGGAGGGAGGGAGGGAGGGAATAAATTTAAAGAAACAGGGGGTTTTAGAAAAAAAAAGAACAATAATATTTATTTAAAAAAAAATAAACATGGCGGGAGCGATCAGACCCCACCAACAGAGAGCTCTGTTGGTGGGGAGAAAAGGGGGGGATCACTTGTGTGCTGAGTTGTGCGGCCCTGCAGCTTGGCCTTAAAGCTGCAGTGGCCAATTTAGCTAAAAATGGTCTGGTCACTAGGGAGGTTTAGCCCTGCAGTCCTCAAGTGGTTAAGTGGGTTGCAAACAGATTATGGGAGGAGGTTTCAAAGTAGAGGAGAAACACACAGATAATCCTATATGCAAAAATAAATAGAATAGAAGTAGTGATGATCATGTCTAGGAGAACTCATGGAGAAGCATGTGATCAATTTGGTCAGGTGATATGTACATCTCTGATTTGCTAAAGCGGGATGTAATCACAGCAAATCAGAGCCTTGCAAATCTATCAGCTGATCAAACAAATCACATGCTTCTTCACCAGTTCTCCTAGACATGACCATCACTAAATAGAAGGTACTGATGGTAAGTCTAAGCTAAGTCGAAGTCCCACCGACAGAACCAGCTGTTACTTTCTTCAATTCCACTGCTTCTGATGACATAAATAGGTTTTAAAGCAAATCTGAAGCGAAAAAAAAAAACACTTATGATATAATGAATTATACGTGTACTACGGAAAACAAAAAGAACATTAGTAGCAAAAAGTCTCATATTTTTATTTATATTTGCAGTTTAGAAACCACACTTTAGCACACATGCAATTTGCTTTTTATATTGTTAAAAGGAGTTATTTGAGGAGCGCACATTGTAGGTTTTGATTTTATTAAATTTGCTTTTTCTCCATATTTTCTCCTAGGTGTCAATAAAATGAATTTTAAGCCACCAGAAAGCAAGAAAAAACTCAAAATAACTTTGATAGTAATTTTTCACCTACTTTTTGGTACCTTTTCCATTGAAAAATGCTGGAAAGGTAATTCAAATAGAACATGAAAAATGATCTCTTAGGAGAAAACTTAAGAGAAAAAGTTAACTGCATGTGAGTGGCTGTATAGTGTACTGGTTAAGGGCATTGCCTTTGACATGGGAGACCAGGGTTCAAATCCTGGCTAGGGTCAGTCAGTAACTATTCAGTAAGGAATTCAAGGCAAGGCTCCCTAACGCTGTAGGGTGGCCTCTTGGCGTACGTACAAAAAGGGCGCCTGGACAAAAAGGGCGCGGGGTGTAAACTCTAAATAATAATTAATCATTAATAGGGTTTATAAATATAGTGTGCTATATTTCGTTTACAAATAATGTTTAACAAAATTATAAATCATTAAATAATGTTTATGAAATCGGAAATTGTGAAAACGTTAATCTTCCCTGTTTCAAAAGTTAAACTTATAATTACGTTTATAAAAAAACCAATAATATATGTTTAATTGTTATAATTGTATATTATTGTGAATAACCGTCATTTATGGTTTGTTGTTATAATAAAATTTGAAAATATTGTTTATAAAGATGATATAAATATAACTACGTACTAAGACCCCCCTGTTAATGCCTAAACCTAAGACCCCCCTGTTGGTGCCTAAACCTAAGACCCCCCTGTTGGTGCCTAAACCTAAGACCCCCCTTTATTATGTGGATAATTATGTTTTACTAATTGTGGATTAAAAAAATATTTTGCAATTTACGTTACGTACTGATCGCTTTATTTTGTGAATAATAATGTTTTACAAACAGTAAGGGATAAAACTTTAAATAATGTTTTAATTATTTAAATAAGATAAATATGTTTAGTATTTTCATAAACGTTATTCGGCACGGGTGCATTTTATAAACGTAAATCACCACAAGTTCAGTTATAAATCATTAAACAGCTCCGGGCGCCGTTTGTAAACTTTATTTAGCTCCTGGCGCCGTTTATAAACTTTATTTAGCTCCGGCGCCCTTTTTTCCTACCCGGCGCCCATTAAACGCTATTTATTATGGGAGTGAATGGCGGCGCCCTTTTTGTCCACTAGCGGCATGCGCCCTTTTTTCCCAGCTCCGGCCTCTTGAGCGCGTCCCAGTGGCTGCAGCTCTTGAGTGCTTTGAGTCTGACAGGAGAGAAGCGCTATACAAATGTTCAGATTATTTGAGCCTGTCTTTTGAGCCATAAAACAAAGCAGAATGACCCTTTGTACTTTTCTGCAATAAAACCTTATCTCAAGCTGTCTCTCACTGTTTCTAGGCTTCAGAAAACAGGACTGTATTTGACACAGTGGGTCAAGAGCTCAGAGAAGCTCTTTTGCATAGATAACAACTGAAGAGGTTTTTTTAACACTTCCTGCACTGGAAAACAATGTGAGACTTTTTTTCTTTGCTACAAATGTTCTATTTCTTAGCTGTATTACACATACAATTCATGGGCCCATATACAATTAAAATGTTCTCCTGCACTTTCTCCTAGGAGTTAGTTTTTCAATGTCTTTTTAAAATAATTTTTCAGCGCTTTGCATGTAAATGACAAAGTACTATCAAAATTATTTTGAGTACTTTCCCGCTTACTGGTGATTTAAAAAGCATTTTTTTGGGCCAAAAAAAGTGGCCCAAAAGTGGGTGTCTCAGCTTATACTCGAGTCACTACTCTTTGAGTAACCCCCACAGTGCCCCCCCCACTATATGCACAGTGGTGCATCATCTGAGGGAGACCACAAACTTGACATTTCCATGCAAGATCCCAGCTAACCTCATCTCGAGTTGTATCCTTGGAAGACATACATGGACCGTGTCTACTGAGTGGTGAGAATCCTTGCATTGCTATATCAAGTTTTAGACACATGACTATGTGGCTCTGCACTCCTTGCTTTATCTTTATGCCAGCTTAAACTTTGCAACAGGAGTTCTTTGTGTGTCCATTTCCATTGTAGGCCCATGTTCTGGCTTATTATTGCTATCTGCTGAATTTATGCTGCGTTTCTAATGCATGTTTGTGGCTGGCCATGGCTGTGAGTGGTGTTGTGTTGTGGCCTTTGCCAATACCGGCTTATCCTCGAGTCAAACATTTTTCCAATTTTTTTTTTTAAGGTGAAAGTTGGGGGGTTGGTTTATACTCAGGTTGGCTTATACACGAGTATACAGTATATGGTAATCTGTCAGATGGTATATTTATACTTGCGTTTGAAGTTGTTCTTTGACAAGAACTTGGCTATTAGTATAAACCAGGATATATGTCACGTTCTCTGCTTGGCACAAATCACAGCTGCCAGTAAGAAATGGCTTCTGACCCTGCCAGAGTCTTTAATCAAGAATGCTGATCTTTGGCTCCTTGGTACATTTCAGGCACAGTGCACAGCTACTGTTCTGTATGAAGAATTTCCCATTGTGAGACAGAGATGAAAACAGGAATAGCAGCAAAGTAACACTGACAATTTATTTTTCGGTTCAGTCTGAATTTAAAACCATATACAGTATAATGTATACAGCTAAATACTAAATGATCACTATCGCCAGGAGTTACCTCAGTTATTCTTACCTGGGGCTTCCGCTAGCTCCATTGGCAACAGTGGGTTCCTGAGCAGAATAAATAAAGGGGCCCCATGTGAGGTTGGATCCAAATAATGATGATAACACAAAAGTACATGACTCTAGGTTACATTCTGTAGGGATTCTTCTTTTTTCTACATTCTGTAGGCACTGTGTTAATGTACCACACATTTCATACTTGTGTATGACGGGGCCACAAGCAAATATCACTCTTCCTCCTGGGTTTCAGAGAGAAAAACACAGAGAAGAGCCTACAGAATAATCATGCCCTAACAGTGGTGCAGCTGCATGGGCCCTAGAGGGCATGGGGCCCCTGTGTGGCTGCTCGGCCTGCACGGGCCAATGTCCGCCTCTGGTCACCTCCACTGATCCATTGATATCCTTGCGGTCCGATGCGTTGTGCTCCTGTAAAGTCCGCAATTCGGCTGGGTTGCGGGCCACTGCGCATGCGCTGGCCTGGGCCGTGAGCCTCCTTCATCGCAGCTGCGCAAGCAGTTATAGTCAACAAACTACACAGAAGCAGAACACTCCCAGCCACGGGAGGGCAAAACGCTCCCAGCCACGGGAATGTGATCAGGTGGTGTATGAGACCACGATAGCACATGTGCAGCAGTCTGCAGGGGGTTGAGGCCCAGTAGGTTTGCCCAGTTTGGGGCCCAGAAATTCCTACTGGCAGTCATGCCAGTATTCAACAGTTTTCCCCGGCATAGGAAGCAGATATGCCTTGCAGAGCGTATTCGGAGCATGGGTAGTTAATTACCACTTTGCGTCGATCGGTGTCAGCAGTACGCCCAGTGTCGCTTCTATAGCTGCACAACATCTCTCATCATGTGACATACCAGTATGTGGTGGTGGGTTACATGAGGAGTGACAACTGTAACCATGGAAATGGGATGCAGGTAGAGAGCACCAGTCACTGGACAACAGGGGGTGAGCACCTTTTCTAGCCGTGGCTAGGGGGAGGGCAAAACACTCAGGGTGTTTCCTGCTCACCCCCCTCAGGTCAAAGGCCACTCCCATCTGTGCATGCCTTAGATAGCTTTGACCTAAGTCATGTATACTTTAAATATATTTATTCCGGACAAGTAACACTTGAGTTTCCTTCCATGTTGGAATGCAGTAAAATATTATTTCAGGAGCTGACTGTACTAGACTCTCTCTTGC